>NW_028241809.1:1800000-1988000 GCF_964263255.1 Lissotriton vulgaris
TATAATGATGAAATTTTAACATTTAATCTTTTGACTCTAAATTACTGTTTGATGTGAATTAGGACTTTGTCAACTAAAATAAGTGTGTTTAAAGTCATTTCTGTGCCTGAAATTGGTCAAAATTGAAGCTTTTGAGTAAGCAAAACTCTGTAAAAATGGCAATTTTGGTCACTGTGAGGGTTTAAAAAGTGGTTATTCAACATGAGGCATGATCCAATTGACATTTTGAATCATTTTTGGTACAGTCCAAAAAATCAATTTTCGGATGAAAAACGATGACTCCGGACCTGTCGAACGATCCCAAAATGGTCTATAATGATGAAATTTCAACATTTAATCTTTTGACTCTAAATGACTGTTGGATGTGAATTATGACTTTGTCAACTAAAGTAAGTGTGTTTAAAGTCATTTCTGTGCCTGAAACGGGTCAAAATTGAAGCTTTTGAGTAAGCAAAACTCTGTAAAAATGGCAATTTTGGTCACTGTGAGGGTTTAAAAAGTGGTTATTCAACATGAGGCATGATCCAATTGACATTTTGAATCATTTTTGGTCCAGTCCAAAAAATCAATTTTCGGATGAAAAACGATGACTCCGGACCTGTCGAACGATCCCAAAATGGTCTATAATGATAAAATTTTAACATTTAATCTTTTGACTCTAAATTACTGTTGGATGTGAATTAGGACTTTGTCAACTAAAATAAGTGTGTTTAAAGTCATTTCTGTGCCTGAAACGGGTCAAAATGGAAGCTTTTGAGTAAGCAAAACTCGGTAAAAATGGCAATTTTGGTCACTGTGGGGGTTGAAAAAGTGGTTATTCAACATGAGGCATGATCCAATTGACATTTTGAATCATTTTTGGTACAGTCCAAAAAATCAATTTTCGGATGAAAACCGATGACTCCGGACCTGTCAAACGATCCCAAAATGGTCTATAATGATGAAATTTCAACATTTAATCTTTTGGCTCTAAATGACTGTTGGATGTGAATTATGACTTTGTCAACTAGAATAAGTGTGTTTAAAGTCATTTCTGTGCCTGAAACGGGTCAAAATGGAAGCTTTTGAGTAAGCAAAACTCTGTAAAAATGGCAATTGTGGTCACTGTGAGGGTTTAAAAAGTGGTTATTCAACATGAGGCATGATCCAATTGACATTTTGAATCATTTTTGGTACAGTCCAAAAAATCAATTTTCGGATGAAAAACGATGACTCCGGACCTGTCGAACGATCCCAAAATGGTCTATAATGATGAAATTTCAACATTTAATCTTTTGACTCTAAATGACTGTTGGATGTGAATTATGACTTTGTCAACTAGAATAAGTGTGTTTAAAGTTATTTCTGTGCCTGAAACGGGTCAAAATGGAAGCTTTTGAGTAAGCAAAACTCTGTAAAAATGGCAATTTGGTCACTTTGAGGGTTTAAAAAGTGGTTATTCAACATGAGGCATGATCCAATTGACATTTTGAATCATTTTTGGTGCAGTCCAAAAAATCTGTTTTCGGATAAAAAACGATGTCTCCGGACCTGTCGAACGATCCCAAAATGGTCTATAATGATGAAATTTCAACATTTAATCTTTTGACTCTAAATGACTGTTTGATGTGAATTATGACTTTGTCAACTAGAATAAGTGTGTTTAAAGTCATTTCTGTGCCTGAAACGGAACAAAATGGAAGCTTTTGAGTAAGCAAAACTCTGTAAAAATGGCAATTTTGGTCACTGTGAGGGTTTAAAAAGTGGTTATTCAACATGAGGCATGATCCAATTGACATTTTGAATCATTTTTGGTACAGTCCAAAAAATCAATTTTCGGATGAAAAACGATGACTCCGGACCTGTCGAACGATCCCAAAATGGTCTATAATGATGAAATTTTAACATTTCATCTTTTGACTCTAAATTACTGTTGGATGTGAATTAGGACTTTGTCAACTAGAATAAGTTTGTTTAAAGTCATTTCTGTGCCTGAAACGGGTCAAAATGGAAGCTTTTGAGTAAGCAAAACTCTGTAAAAATGGCAATTTTGGTCACTGCGAGGGTTTAAAAAGTGGTTATTCAACATGAGGCATGATCCAATTGACATTTTGAATCATTTTTGGTACAGTCCAAAAAATCATTTTTCGGATGAAAAACGATGACTCCGGACCTGTCGAACGATCCCAAAATGGTCTATAATGATAAAATTTTAACATTTAATCTTTTGACTAAATGACTGTTGGATGTGAATTATGACTTTGTCAACTAGAATAAGTGTGTTTAAAGTCATTTCTGTGCCTGAAACGGGTCAAAATGGAAGATTTTGAGTAAGCAAAACTCTGTAAAAATGGCAATTTTGGTCACTGTGAGGGTTTAAAAAGTGGTTATTCAACATGAGGCATGATCCAATTGACATTTTGAATCATTTTTGGTACAGTCCAAAAAATCAATTTTCGGATGAAAAACGATGACTCCGGACCTGTCGAACGATCCCAAAATGGTCTATAATGATGAAATTTTAACATTTAATCTTTTGACTCTAAATTACTGTTTGATGTGAATTAGGACTTTGTCAACTAAAATAAGTGTGTTTAAAGTCATTTCTGTGCCTGAAATTGGTCAAAATTGAAGCTTTTGAGTAAGCAAAACTCTGTAAAAATGGCAATTTTGGTCCAATTGACATTTTGAATCATTTTTGGTACAGTCCAAAAAATCAATTTTCGGATGAAAAACGATGACTCCGGACCTGTCGAACGATCCCAAAATGGTCTATAATGATGAAATTTCAACATTTAATCTTTTGACTCTAAATGACTGTTGGATGTGAATTATGACTTTGTCAACTAGAATAAGTGTGTTTAAAGTTATTTCTGTGCCTGAAACGGGTCAAAATGGAAGCTTTTGAGTAAGCAAAACTCTGTAAAAATGGCAATTTGGTCACTTTGAGGGTTTAAAAAGTGGTTATTCAACATGAGGCATGATCCAATTGACATTTTGAATCATTTTTGGTGCAGTCCAAAAAATCTGTTTTCGGATGAAAAACGATGTCTCCGGACCTGTCGAACGATCCCAAAATGGTCTATAATGATGAAATTTCAACATTTAATCTTTTGACTCTAAATGACTGTTGGATGTGAATTATGACTTTGTCAACTAGAATAAGTGTGTTTAAAGTCATTTCTGTGCCTGAAACGGAACAAAATGGAAGCTTTTGAGTAAGCAAAACTCTGTAAAAATGGCAATTTTGGTCACTGTGAGGGTTTAAAAAGTGGTTATTCAACATGAGGCATGATCCAATTGACATTTTGAATCATTTTTGGTACAGTCCAAAAAATCAATTTTCGGATGAAAAACGATGACTCCGGACCTGTCGAACGATCCCAAAATGGTCTATAATGATGAAATTTTAACATTTCATCTTTTGACTCTAAATTACTGTTGGATGTGAATTAGGACTTTGTCAACTAGAATAAGTTTGTTTAAAGTCATTTCTGTGCCTGAAACGGGTCAAAATGGAAGCTTTTGAGTAAGCAAAACTCTGTAAAAATGGCAATTTTGGTCACTGTGAGGGTTTAAAAAGTGGTTATTCAACATGAGGCATGATCCAATTGACATTTTGAATCATTTTTGGTACAGTCCAAAAAATCAATTTTCGGATGAAAACGATGACTCCGGACCTGTCGAACGATCCCAAAATGGTCTATAATGATGAAATTTCAACATTTAATCTTTTGACTCTCAATTACTGTTGGATGTGAATTATGACTTTGTCAACTAGAATAAGTGTGTTTAAAGTCATTTCTGTGCCTGAAACGGGTCAAAATGGAAGCTTTTGAGTAAGCAAAACTCTGTAAAAATGGCAATTTTGGTCACTGTGAGGGTTTAAAAAGTGGTTATTTAACATGAGGCATGATCCAATTGACATTTTGAATCATTTTTGGTACAGTCCAAAAAATCATTTTTCGGATGAAAAACGATGACTCCGGACCTGTCGAACGATCCCAAAATGGTCTATAATGATGAAATTTCAACATTTAATCTTTTGACTCTAAATGACTGTTGGATGTGAATTATGACTTTGTCAACTAGAATAAGTGAGTTTAAAGTCATTTCTGTGCCTGAAACGGGTCAAAATGGAAGCTTTTGAGTAAGCAAAACTCTGTAAAAATGGCAATTTTGGTCACTGTGACGGTTTAAAAAGTGGTTATTCAACATGAGGCATGATCCAATTGACATTTTGAATCATTTTTGGTACAGTCCAAAAAATCAATTTTCGGGTGAAAAACGATGACTCCGGACCTGTCGAACGATCCCAAAATGGTCTATAATGATGAAATTTTAACATTTAATCTTTTGACTCTAAATTACTGTTTGATGTGAATTAGGACTTTGTCAACTAAAATAAGTGTGTTTAAAGTCATTTCTGTGCCTGAAATTGGTCAAAATTGAAGCTTTTGAGTAAGCAAAACTCTGTAAAAATGGCAATTTTGGTCACTGTGAGGGTTTAAAAAGTGGTTATTCAACATGAGGCATGATCCAATTGACATTTTGAATCATTTTTGGTACAGTCCAAAAAATCAATTTTCGGATGAAAAACGATGACTCCGGACCTGTCGAACGATCCCAAAATGGTCTATAATGATGAAATTTCAACATTTAATCTTTTGACTCTAAATGACTGTTGGATGTGAATTATGACTTTGTCAACTAAAGTAAGTGTGTTTAAAGTCATTTCTGTGCCTGAAACGGGTCAAAATTGAAGCTTTTGAGTAAGCAAAACTCTGTAAAAATGGCAATTTTGGTCACTGTGAGGGTTTAAAAAGTGGTTATTCAACATGAGGCATGATCCAATTGACATTTTGAATCATTTTTGGTCCAGTCCAAAAAATCAATTTTCGGATGAAAAACGATGACTCCGGACCTGTCGAACGATCCCAAAATGGTCTATAATGATAAAATTTTAACATTTAATCTTTTGACTCTAAATTACTGTTGGATGTGAATTAGGACTTTGTCAACTAAAATAAGTGTGTTTAAAGTCATTTCTGTGCCTGAAACGGGTCAAAATGGAAGCTTTTGAGTAAGCAAAACTCGGTAAAAATGGCAATTTTGGTCACTGTGAGGGTTGAAAAAGTGGTTATTCAACATGAGGCATGATCCAATTGACATTTTGAATCATTTTTGGTACAGTCCAAAAAATCAATTTTCGGATGAAAACCGATGACTCCGGACCTGTCAAACGATCCCAAAATGGTCTATAATGATGAAATTTCAACATTTAATCTTTTGGCTCTAAATGACTGTTGGATGTGAATTATGACTTTGTCAACTAGAATAAGTGTGTTTAAAGTCATTTCTGTGCCTGAAACGGGTCAAAATGGAAGCTTTTGAGTAAGCAAAACTCTGTAAAAATGGCAATTGTGGTCACTGTGAGGGTTTAAAAAGTGGTTATTCAACATGAGGCATGATCCAATTGACATTTTGAATCATTTTTGGTACAGTCCAAAAAATCAATTTTCGGATGAAAAACGATGACTCCGGACCTGTCGAACGATCCCAAAATGGTCTATAATGATGAAATTTCAACATTTAATCTTTTGACTCTAAATGACTGTTGGATGTGAATTATGACTTTGTCAACTAGAATAAGTGTGTTTAAATTTATTTCTGTGCCTGAAACGGGTCAAAATGGAAGCTTTTGAGTAAGCAAAACTCTGTAAAAATGGCAATTTGGTCACTTTGAGGGTTTAAAAAGTGGTTATTCAACATGAGGCATGATCCAATTGACATTTTGAATCATTTTTGGTGCAGTCCAAAAAATCTGTTTTCGGATAAAAAACGATGTCTCCGGACCTGTCGAACGATCCCAAAATGGTCTATAATGATGAAATTTCAACATTTAATCTTTTGACTCTAAATGACTGTTTGATGTGAATTATGACTTTGTCAACTAGAATAAGTGTGTTTAAAGTCATTTCTGTGCCTGAAACGGAACAAAATGGAAGCTTTTGAGTAAGCAAAACTCTGTAAAAATGGCAATTTTGGTCACTGTGAGGGTTTAAAAAGTGGTTATTCAACATGAGGCATGATCCAATTGACATTTTGAATCATTTTTGGTACAGTCCAAAAAATCAATTTTCGGATGAAAAACGATGACTCCGGACCTGTCGAACGATCCCAAAATGGTCTATAATGATGAAATTTTAACATTTCATCTTTTGACTCTAAATTACTGTTGGATGTGAATTAGGACTTTGTCAACTAGAATAAGTTTGTTTAAAGTCATTTCTGTGCCTGAAACGGGTCAAAATGGAAGCTTTTGAGTAAGCAAAACTCTGTAAAAATGGCAATTTTGGTCACTGCGAGGGTTTAAAAAGTGGTTATTCAACATGAGGCATGATCCAATTGACATTTTGAATCATTTTTGGTACAGTCCAAAAAATCATTTTTCGGATGAAAAACGATGACTCCGGACCTGTCGAACGATCCCAAAATGGTCTATAATGATGAAATTTTAACATTTAATCTTTTGACTAAATGACTGTTGGATGTGAATTATGACTTTGTCAACTAGAATAAGTGTGTTTAAAGTCATTTCTGTGCCTGAAACGGGTCAAAATGGAAGATTTTGAGTAAGCAAAACTCTGTAAAAATTGAAATTTTGGTCACTGTGAGGGTTTAAAAAGTGGTTATTCAACATGAGGCATGATCCAATTGACATTTTGAATCATTTTTGGTACAGTCCAAAAAATCAATTTTCGGATGAAAAACGATGACTCCGGACCTGTCGAACGATCCCAAAATGGTCTATAATGATGAAATTTTAACATTTAATCTTTTGACTCTAAATTACTGTTTGATGTGAATTAGGACTTTGTCAACTAAAATAAGTGTGTTTAAAGTCATTTCTGTGCCTGAAATTGGTCAAAATTGAAGCTTTTGAGTAAGCAAAACTCTGTAAAAATGGCAATTTTGGTCACTGTGAGGGTTTAAAAAGTGGTTATTCAACATGAGGCATGATCCAATTGACATTTTGAATCATTTTTGGTACAGTCCAAAAAATCAATTTTCGGATGAAAAACGATGACTCCGGACCTGTCGAACGATCCCAAAATGGTCTATAATGATGAAATTTCAACATTTAATCTTTTGACTCTAAATGACTGTTGGATGTGAATTATGACTTTGTCAACTAAAGTAAGTGTGTTTAAAGTCATTTCTGTGCCTGAAACGGGTCAAAATTGAAGCTTTTGAGTAAGCAAAACTCTGTAAAAATGGCAATTTTGGTCACTGTGAGGGTTAAAAAAGTGGTTATTCAACATGAGGCATGATCCAATTGACATTTTGAATCATTTTTGGTACAGTCCAAAAAATCAATTTTCGGATGAAAACCGATGACTCCGGACCTGTCAAACGATCCCAAAATGGTCTATAATGATGAAATTTCAACATTTAATCTTTTGGCTCTAAATGACTGTTGGATGTGAATTATGACTTTGTCAACTAGAATAAGTGTGTTTAAAGTCATTTCTGTGCCTGAAACGGGTCAAAATGGAAGCTTTTGAGTAAGCAAAACTCTGTAAAAATGGCAATTTTGGTCACTGTGAGGGTTTAAAAAGTGCTTATTCAACATGAGGCATGATCCAATTGACATTTTGAATCATTTTTGGTACAGTCCAAAAAATCAATTTTCGGATGAAAAACGATGACTCCGGACCTGTCGAACGATCCCAAAATGGTCTATAATGATGAAATTTCAACATTTAATCTTTTGACTCTAAATGACTGTTGGATGTGAATTATGACTTTGTCAACTAGAATAAGTGTGTTTAAAGTTATTTCTGTGCCTGAAACGGGTCAAAATGGAAGCTTTTGAGTAAGCAAAACTCTGTAAAAATGGCAATTTGGTCACTTTGAGGGTTTAAAAAGTGGTTATTCAACATGAGGCATGATCCAATTGACATTTTGAATCATTTTTGGTGCAGTCCAAAAAATCTGTTTTCGGATGAAAAACGATGTCTCCGGACCTGTCGAACGATCCCAAAATGGTCTATAATGATGAAATTTCAACATTTAATCTTTTGACTCTAAATGACTGTTGGATGTGAATTATGACTTTGTCAACTAGAATAAGTGTGTTTAAAGTCATTTCTGTGCCTGAAACGGAACAAAATGGAAGCTTTTGAGTAAGCAAAACTCTGTAAAAATGGCAATTTTGGTCACTGTGAGGGTTTAAAAAGTGGTTATTCAACATGAGGCATGATCCAATTGACATTTTGAATCATTTTTGGTACAGTCCAAAAAATCAATTTTCGGATGAAAAACGATGACTCCGGACCTGTCGAACGATCCCAAAATGGTCTATAATGATGAAATTTTAACATTTCATCTTTTGACTCTAAATTACTGTTGGATGTGAATTAGGACTTTGTCAACTAGAATAAGTTTGTTTAAAGTCATTTCTGTGCCTGAAACGGGTCAAAATGGAAGCTTTTGAGTAAGCAAAACTCTGTAAAAATGGCAATTTTGGTCACTGTGAGGGTTTAAAAAGTGGTTATTCAACATGAGGCATGATCCAATTGACATTTTGAATCATTTTTGGTACAGTCCAAAAAATCAATTTTCGGATGAAAACGATGACTCCGGACCTGTCGAACGATCCCAAAATGGTCTATAATGATGAAATTTCAACATTTAATCTTTTGACTCTCAATTACTGTTGGATGTGAATTATGACTTTGTCAACTAGAATAAGTGTGTTTAAAGTCATTTCTGTGCCTGAAACGGGTCAAAATGGAAGCTTTTGAGTAAGCAAAACTCTGTAAAAATGGCAATTTTGGTCACTGTGAGGGTTTAAAAAGTGGTTATTTAACATGAGGCATGATCCAATTGACATTTTGAATCATTTTTGGTACAGTCCAAAAAATCATTTTTCGGATGAAAAACGATGACTCCGGACCTGTCGAACGATCCCAAAATGGTCTATAATGATGAAATTTCAACATTTAATCTTTTGACTCTAAATGACTGTTGGATGTGAATTATGACTTTGTCAACTAGAATAAGTGAGTTTAAAGTCATTTCTGTGCCTGAAACGGGTCAAAATGGAAGCTTTTGAGTAAGCAAAACTCTGTAAAAATGGCAATTTTGGTCACTGTGACGGTTTAAAAAGTGGTTATTCAACATGAGGCATGATCCAATTGACATTTTGAATCATTTTTGGTACAGTCCAAAAAATCAATTTTCGGGTGAAAAACGATGACTCCGGACCTGTCGAACGATCCCAAAATGGTCTATAATGATGAAATTTTAACATTTAATCTTTTGACTCTAAATTACTGTTTGATGTGAATTAGGACTTTGTCAACTAAAATAAGTGTGTTTAAAGTCATTTCTGTGCCTGAAATTGGTCAAAATTGAAGCTTTTGAGTAAGCAAAACTCTGTAAAAATGGCAATTTTGGTCACTGTGAGGGTTTAAAAAGTGGTTATTCAACATGAGGCATGATCCAATTGACATTTTGAATCATTTTTGGTACAGTCCAAAAAATCAATTTTCGGATGAAAAACGATGACTCCGGACCTGTCGAACGATCCCAAAATGGTCTATAATGATGAAATTTCAACATTTAATCTTTTGACTCTAAATGACTGTTGGATGTGAATTATGACTTTGTCAACTAAAGTAAGTGTGTTTAAAGTCATTTCTGTGCCTGAAACGGGTCAAAATTGAAGCTTTTGAGTAAGCAAAACTCTGTAAAAATGGCAATTTTGGTCACTGTGAGGGTTTAAAAAGTGGTTATTCAACATGAGGCATGATCCAATTGACATTTTGAATCATTTTTGGTCCAGTCCAAAAAATCAATTTTCGGATGAAAAACGATGACTCCGGACCTGTCGAACGATCCCAAAATGGTCTATAATGATAAAATTTTAACATTTAATCTTTTGACTCTAAATTACTGTTGGATGTGAATTAGGACTTTGTCAACTAAAATAAGTGTGTTTAAAGTCATTTCTGTGCCTGAAACGGGTCAAAATGGAAGCTTTTGAGTAAGCAAAACTCGGTAAAAATGGCAATTTTGGTCACTGTGAGGGTTGAAAAAGTGGTTATTCAACATGAGGCATGATCCAATTGACATTTTGAATCATTTTTGGTACAGTCCAAAAAATCAATTTTCGGATGAAAACCGATGACTCCGGACCTGTCAAACGATCCCAAAATGGTCTATAATGATGAAATTTCAACATTTAATCTTTTGGCTCTAAATGACTGTTGGATGTGAATTATGACTTTGTCAACTAGAATAAGTGTGTTTAAAGTCATTTCTGTGCCTGAAACGGGTCAAAATGGAAGCTTTTGAGTAAGCAAAACTCTGTAAAAATGGCAATTGTGGTCACTGTGAGGGTTTAAAAAGTGGTTATTCAACATGAGGCATGATCCAATTGACATTTTGAATCATTTTTGGTACAGTCCAAAAAATCAATTTTCGGATGAAAAACGATGACTCCGGACCTGTCGAACGATCCCAAAATGGTCTATAATGATGAAATTTCAACATTTAATCTTTTGACTCTAAATGACTGTTGGATGTGAATTATGACTTTGTCAACTAGAATAAGTGTGTTTAAAGTTATTTCTGTGCCTGAAACGGGTCAAAATGGAAGCTTTTGAGTAAGCAAAACTCTGTAAAAATGGCAATTTGGTCACTTTGAGGGTTTAAAAAGTGGTTATTCAACATGAGGCATGATCCAATTGACATTTTGAATCATTTTTGGTGCAGTCCAAAAAATCTGTTTTCGGATAAAAAACGATGTCTCCGGACCTGTCGAACGATCCCAAAATGGTCTATAATGATGAAATTTCAACATTTAATCTTTTGACTCTAAATGACTGTTTGATGTGAATTATGACTTTGTCAACTAGAATAAGTGTGTTTAAAGTCATTTCTGTGCCTGAAACGGAACAAAATGGAAGCTTTTGAGTAAGCAAAACTCTGTAAAAATGGCAATTTTGGTCACTGTGAGGGTTTAAAAAGTGGTTATTCAACATGAGGCATGATCCAATTGACATTTTGAATCATTTTTGGTACAGTCCAAAAAATCAATTTTCGGATGAAAAACGATGACTCCGGACCTGTCGAACGATCCCAAAATGGTCTATAATGATGAAATTTTAACATTTCATCTTTTGACTCTAAATTACTGTTGGATGTGAATTAGGACTTTGTCAACTAGAATAAGTTTGTTTAAAGTCATTTCTGTGCCTGAAACGGGTCAAAATGGAAGCTTTTGAGTAAGCAAAACTCTGTAAAAATGGCAATTTTGGTCACTGCGAGGGTTTAAAAAGTGGTTATTCAACATGAGGCATGATCCAATTGACATTTTGAATCATTTTTGGTACAGTCCAAAAAATCATTTTTCGGATGAAAAACGATGACTCCGGACCTGTCGAACGATCCCAAAATGGTCTATAATGATGAAATTTTAACATTTAATCTTTTGACTAAATGACTGTTGGATGTGAATTATGACTTTGTCAACTAGAATAAGTGTGTTTAAAGTCATTTCTGTGCCTGAAACGGGTCAAAATGGAAGATTTTGAGTAAGCAAAACTCTGTAAAAATGGCAATTTTGGTCACTGTGAGGGTTTAAAAAGTGGTTATTCAACATGAGGCATGATCCAATTGACATTTTGAATCATTTTTGGTACAGTCCAAAAAATCAATTTTCGGATGAAAAACGATGACTCCGGACCTGTCGAACGATCCCAAAATGGTCTATAATGATGAAATTTTAACATTTAATCTTTTGACTCTAAATTACTGTTTGATGTGAATTAGGACTTTGTCAACTAAAATAAGTGTGTTTAAAGTCATTTCTGTGCCTGAAATTGGTCAAAATTGAAGCTTTTGAGTAAGCAAAACTCTGTAAAAATGGCAATTTTGGTCACTGTGAGGGTTTAAAAAGTGGTTATTCAACATGAGGCATGATCCAATTGACATTTTGAATCATTTTTGGTACAGTCCAAAAAATCAATTTTCGGATGAAAAACGATGACTCCGGACCTGTCGAACGATCCCAAAATGGTCTATAATGATGAAATTTTAACATTTCATCTTTTGACTCTAAATTACTGTTGGATGTGAATTAGGACTTTGTCAACTAGAATAAGTTTGTTTAAAGTCATTTCTGTGCCTGAAACGGGTCAAAATGGAAGCTTTTGAGTAAGCAAAACTCTGTAAAAATGGCAATTTTGGTCACTGTGAGGGTTTAAAAAGTGGTTATTCAACATGAGGCATGATCCAATTGACATTTTGAATCATTTTTGGTACAGTCCAAAAAATCAATTTTCGGATGAAAACGATGACTCCGGACCTGTCGAACGATCCCAAAATGGTCTATAATGATGAAATTTCAACATTTAATCTTTTGACTCTCAATTACTGTTGGATGTGAATTATGACTTTGTCAACTAGAATAAGTGTGTTTAAAGTCATTTCTGTGCCTGAAACGGGTCAAAATGGAAGCTTTTGAGTAAGCAAAACTCTGTAAAAATGGCAATTTTGGTCACTGTGAGGGTTTAAAAAGTGGTTATTTAACATGAGGCATGATCCAATTGACATTTTGAATCATTTTTGGTACAGTCCAAAAAATCATTTTTCGGATGAAAAACGATGACTCCGGACCTGTCGAACGATCCCAAAATGGTCTATAATGATGAAATTTCAACATTTAATCTTTTGACTCTAAATGACTGTTGGATGTGAATTATGACTTTGTCAACTAGAATAAGTGAGTTTAAAGTCATTTCTGTGCCTGAAACGGGTCAAAATGGAAGCTTTTGAGTAAGCAAAACTCTGTAAAAATGGCAATTTTGGTCACTGTGACGGTTTAAAAAGTGGTTATTCAACATGAGGCATGATCCAATTGACATTTTGAATCATTTTTGGTACAGTCCAAAAAATCAATTTTCGGGTGAAAAACGATGACTCCGGACCTGTCGAACGATCCCAAAATGGTCTATAATGATGAAATTTTAACATTTAATCTTTTGACTCTAAATTACTGTTTGATGTGAATTAGGACTTTGTCAACTAAAATAAGTGTGTTTAAAGTCATTTCTGTGCCTGAAATTGGTCAAAATTGAAGCTTTTGAGTAAGCAAAACTCTGTAAAAATGGCAATTTTGGTCACTGTGAGGGTTTAAAAAGTGGTTATTCAACATGAGGCATGATCCAATTGACATTTTGAATCATTTTTGGTACAGTCCAAAAAATCAATTTTCGGATGAAAAACGATGACTCCGGACCTGTCGAACGATCCCAAAATGGTCTATAATGATGAAATTTCAACATTTAATCTTTTGACTCTAAATGACTGTTGGATGTGAATTATGACTTTGTCAACTAAAGTAAGTGTGTTTAAAGTCATTTCTGTGCCTGAAACGGGTCAAAATTGAAGCTTTTGAGTAAGCAAAACTCTGTAAAAATGGCAATTTTGGTCACTGTGAGGGTTTAAAAAGTGGTTATTCAACATGAGGCATGATCCAATTGACATTTTGAATCATTTTTGGTCCAGTCCAAAAAATCAATTTTCGGATGAAAAACGATGACTCCGGACCTGTCGAACGATCCCAAAATGGTCTATAATGATAAAATTTTAACATTTAATCTTTTGACTCTAAATTACTGTTGGATGTGAATTAGGACTTTGTCAACTAAAATAAGTGTGTTTAAAGTCATTTCTGTGCCTGAAACGGGTCAAAATGGAAGCTTTTGAGTAAGCAAAACTCGGTAAAAATGGCAATTTTGGTCACTGTGAGGGTTGAAAAAGTGGTTATTCAACATGAGGCATGATCCAATTGACATTTTGAATCATTTTTGGTACAGTCCAAAAAATCAATTTTCGGATGAAAACCGATGACTCCGGACCTGTCAAACGATCCCAAAATGGTCTATAATGATGAAATTTCAACATTTAATCTTTTGGCTCTAAATGACTGTTGGATGTGAATTATGACTTTGTCAACTAGAATAAGTGTGTTTAAAGTCATTTCTGTGCCTGAAACGGGTCAAAATGGAAGCTTTTGAGTAAGCAAAACTCTGTAAAAATGGCAATTGTGGTCACTGTGAGGGTTTAAAAAGTGGTTATTCAACATGAGGCATGATCCAATTGACATTTTGAATCATTTTTGGTACAGTCCAAAAAATCAATTTTCGGATGAAAAACGATGACTCCGGACCTGTCGAACGATCCCAAAATGGTCTATAATGATGAAATTTCAACATTTAATCTTTTGACTCTAAATGACTGTTGGATGTGAATTATGACTTTGTCAACTAGAATAAGTGTGTTTAAAGTTATTTCTGTGCCTGAAACGGGTCAAAATGGAAGCTTTTGAGTAAGCAAAACTCTGTAAAAATGGCAATTTGGTCACTTTGAGGGTTTAAAAAGTGGTTATTCAACATGAGGCATGATCCAATTGACATTTTGAATCATTTTTGGTGCAGTCCAAAAAATCTGTTTTCGGATAAAAAACGATGTCTCCGGACCTGTCGAACGATCCCAAAATGGTCTATAATGATGAAATTTCAACATTTAATCTTTTGACTCTAAATGACTGTTTGATGTGAATTATGACTTTGTCAACTAGAATAAGTGTGTTTAAAGTCATTTCTGTGCCTGAAACGGAACAAAATGGAAGCTTTTGAGTAAGCAAAACTCTGTAAAAATGGCAATTTTGGTCACTGTGAGGGTTTAAAAAGTGGTTATTCAACATGAGGCATGATCCAATTGACATTTTGAATCATTTTTGGTACAGTCCAAAAAATCAATTTTCGGATGAAAAACGATGACTCCGGACCTGTCGAACGATCCCAAAATGGTCTATAATGATGAAATTTTAACATTTCATCTTTTGACTCTAAATTACTGTTGGATGTGAATTAGGACTTTGTCAACTAGAATAAGTTTGTTTAAAGTCATTTCTGTGCCTGAAACGGGTCAAAATGGAAGCTTTTGAGTAAGCAAAACTCTGTAAAAATGGCAATTTTGGTCACTGCGAGGGTTTAAAAAGTGGTTATTCAACATGAGGCATGATCCAATTGACATTTTGAATCATTTTTGGTACAGTCCAAAAAATCATTTTTCGGATGAAAAACGATGACTCCGGACCTGTCGAACGATCCCAAAATGGTCTATAATGATGAAATTTTAACATTTAATCTTTTGACTAAATGACTGTTGGATGTGAATTATGACTTTGTCAACTAGAATAAGTGTGTTTAAAGTCATTTCTGTGCCTGAAACGGGTCAAAATGGAAGATTTTGAGTAAGCAAAACTCTGTAAAAATGGCAATTTTGGTCACTGTGAGGGTTTAAAAAGTGGTTATTCAACATGAGGCATGATCCAATTGACATTTTGAATCATTTTTGGTACAGTCCAAAAAATCAATTTTCGGATGAAAAACGATGACTCCGGACCTGTCGAACGATCCCAAAATGGTCTATAATGATGAAATTTTAACATTTAATCTTTTGACTCTAAATTACTGTTTGATGTGAATTAGGACTTTGTCAACTAAAATAAGTGTGTTTAAAGTCATTTCTGTGCCTGAAATTGGTCAAAATTGAAGCTTTTGAGTAAGCAAAACTCTGTAAAAATGGCAATTTTGGTCACTGTGAGGGTTTAAAAAGTGGTTATTCAACATGAGGCATGATCCAATTGACATTTTGAATCATTTTTGGTACAGTCCAAAAAATCAATTTTCGGATGAAAAACGATGACTCCGGACCTGTCGAACGATCCCAAAATGGTCTATAATGATGAAATTTCAACATTTAATCTTTTGACTCTAAATGACTGTTGGATGTGAATTATGACTTTGTCAACTAAAGTAAGTGTGTTTAAAGTCATTTCTGTGCCTGAAACGGGTCAAAATTGAAGCTTTTGAGTAAGCAAAACTCTGTAAAAATGGCAATTTTGGTCACTGTGAGGGTTGAAAAAGTGGTTATTCAACATGAGGCATGATCCAATTGACATTTTGAATCATTTTTGGTACAGTCCAAAAAATCAATTTTCGGATGAAAACCGATGACTCCGGACCTGTCAAACGATCCCAAAATGGTCTATAATGATGAAATTTCATCATTTAATCTTTTGGCTCTAAATGACTGTTGGATGTGAATTATGACTTTGTCAACTAGAATAAGTGTGTTTAAAGTCATTTCTGTGCCTGAAACGGGTCAAAATGGAAGCTTTTGAGTAAGCAAAACTCTGTAAAAATGGCAATTTTGGTCACTGTGAGGGTTTAAAAAGTGCTTATTCAACATGAGGCATGATCCAATTGACATTTTGAATCATTTTTGGTACAGTCCAAAAAATCAATTTTCGGATGAAAAACGATGACTCCGGACCTGTCGAACGATCCCAAAATGGTCTATAATGATGAAATTTCAACATTTAATCTTTTGACTCTAAATGACTGTTGGATGTGAATTATGACTTTGTCAACTAGAATAAGTGTGTTTAAAGTTATTTCTGTGCCTGAAACGGGTCAAAATGGAAGCTTTTGAGTAAGCAAAACTCTGTAAAAATGGCAATTTGGTCACTTTGAGGGTTTAAAAAGTGGTTATTCAACATGAGGCATGATCCAATTGACATTTTGAATCATTTTTGGTGCAGTCCAAAAAATCTGTTTTCGGATGAAAAACGATGTCTCCGGACCTGTCGAACGATCCCAAAATGGTCTATAATGATGAAATTTCAACATTTAATCTTTTGACTCTAAATGACTGTTGGATGTGAATTATGACTTTGTCAACTAGAATAAGTGTGTTTAAAGTCATTTCTGTGCCTGAAACGGAACAAAATGGAAGCTTTTGAGTAAGCAAAACTCTGTAAAAATGGCAATTTTGGTCACTGTGAGGGTTTAAAAAGTGGTTATTCAACATGAGGCATGATCCAATTGACATTTTGAATCATTTTTGGTACAGTCCAAAAAATCAATTTTCGGATGAAAAACGATGACTCCGGACCTGTCGAACGATCCCAAAATGGTCTATAATGATGAAATTTTAACATTTCATCTTTTGACTCTAAATTACTGTTGGATGTGAATTAGGACTTTGTCAACTAGAATAAGTTTGTTTAAAGTCATTTCTGTGCCTGAAACGGGTCAAAATGGAAGCTTTTGAGTAAGCAAAACTCTGTAAAAATGGCAATTTTGGTCACTGTGAGGGTTTAAAAAGTGGTTATTCAACATGAGGCATGATCCAATTGACATTTTGAATCATTTTTGGTACAGTCCAAAAAATCAATTTTCGGATGAAAACGATGACTCCGGACCTGTCGAACGATCCCAAAATGGTCTATAATGATGAAATTTCAACATTTAATCTTTTGACTCTCAATTACTGTTGGATGTGAATTATGACTTTGTCAACTAGAATAAGTGTGTTTAAAGTCATTTCTGTGCCTGAAACGGGTCAAAATGGAAGCTTTTGAGTAAGCAAAACTCTGTAAAAATGGCAATTTTGGTCACTGTGAGGGTTTAAAAAGTGGTTATTTAACATGAGGCATGATCCAATTGACATTTTGAATCATTTTTGGTACAGTCCAAAAAATCATTTTTCGGATGAAAAACGATGACTCCGGACCTGTCGAACGATCCCAAAATGGTCTATAATGATGAAATTTCAACATTTAATCTTTTGACTCTAAATGACTGTTGGATGTGAATTATGACTTTGTCAACTAGAATAAGTGAGTTTAAAGTCATTTCTGTGCCTGAAACGGGTCAAAATGGAAGCTTTTGAGTAAGCAAAACTCTGTAAAAATGGCAATTTTGGTCACTGTGACGGTTTAAAAAGTGGTTATTCAACATGAGGCATGATCCAATTGACATTTTGAATCATTTTTGGTACAGTCCAAAAAATCAATTTTCGGGTGAAAAACGATGACTCCGGACCTGTCGAACGATCCCAAAATGGTCTATAATGATGAAATTTTAACATTTAATCTTTTGACTCTAAATTACTGTTTGATGTGAATTAGGACTTTGTCAACTAAAATAAGTGTGTTTAAAGTCATTTCTGTGCCTGAAATTGGTCAAAATTGAAGCTTTTGAGTAAGCAAAACTCTGTAAAAATGGCAATTTTGGTCACTGTGAGGGTTTAAAAAGTGGTTATTCAACATGAGGCATGATCCAATTGACATTTTGAATCATTTTTGGTACAGTCCAAAAAATCAATTTTCGGATGAAAAACGATGACTCCGGACCTGTCGAACGATCCCAAAATGGTCTATAATGATGAAATTTCAACATTTAATCTTTTGACTCTAAATGACTGTTGGATGTGAATTATGACTTTGTCAACTAAAGTAAGTGTGTTTAAAGTCATTTCTGTGCCTGAAACGGGTCAAAATTGAAGCTTTTGAGTAAGCAAAACTCTGTAAAAATGGCAATTTTGGTCACTGTGAGGGTTTAAAAAGTGGTTATTCAACATGAGGCATGATCCAATTGACATTTTGAATCATTTTTGGTCCAGTCCAAAAAATCAATTTTCGGATGAAAAACGATGACTCCGGACCTGTCGAACGATCCCAAAATGGTCTATAATGATAAAATTTTAACATTTAATCTTTTGACTCTAAATTACTGTTGGATGTGAATTAGGACTTTGTCAACTAAAATAAGTGTGTTTAAAGTCATTTCTGTGCCTGAAACGGGTCAAAATGGAAGCTTTTGAGTAAGCAAAACTCGGTAAAAATGGCAATTTTGGTCACTGTGAGGGTTGAAAAAGTGGTTATTCAACATGAGGCATGATCCAATTGACATTTTGAATCATTTTTGGTACAGTCCAAAAAATCAATTTTCGGATGAAAACCGATGACTCCGGACCTGTCAAACGATCCCAAAATGGTCTATAATGATGAAATTTCAACATTTAATCTTTTGGCTCTAAATGACTGTTGGATGTGAATTATGACTTTGTCAACTAGAATAAGTGTGTTTAAAGTCATTTCTGTGCCTGAAACGGGTCAAAATGGAAGCTTTTGAGTAAGCAAAACTCTGTAAAAATGGCAATTGTGGTCACTGTGAGGGTTTAAAAAGTGGTTATTCAACATGAGGCATGATCCAATTGACATTTTGAATCATTTTTGGTACAGTCCAAAAAATCAATTTTCGGATGAAAAACGATGACTCCGGACCTGTCGAACGATCCCAAAATGGTCTATAATGATGAAATTTCAACATTTAATCTTTTGACTCTAAATGACTGTTGGATGTGAATTATGACTTTGTCAACTAGAATAAGTGTGTTTAAAGTTATTTCTGTGCCTGAAACGGGTCAAAATGGAAGCTTTTGAATAAGCAAAACTCTGTAAAAATGGCAATTTGGTCACTTTGAGGGTTTAAAAAGTGGTTATTCAACATGAGGCATGATCCAATTGACATTTTGAATCATTTTTGGTGCAGTCCAAAAAATCTGTTTTCGGATAAAAAACGATGTCTCCGGACCTGTCGAACGATCCCAAAATGGTCTATAATGATGAAATTTCAACATTTAATCTTTTGACTCTAAATGACTGTTTGATGTGAATTATGACTTTGTCAACTAGAATAAGTGTGTTTAAAGTCATTTCTGTGCCTGAAACGGAACAAAATGGAAGCTTTTGAGTAAGCAAAACTCTGTAAAAATGGCAATTTTGGTCACTGTGAGGGTTTAAAAAGTGGTTATTCAACATGAGGCATGATCCAATTGACATTTTGAATCATTTTTGGTACAGTCCAAAAAATCAATTTTCGGATGAAAAACGATGACTCCGGACCTGTCGAACGATCCCAAAATGGTCTATAATGATGAAATTTTAACATTTCATCTTTTGACTCTAAATTACTGTTGGATGTGAATTAGGACTTTGTCAACTAGAATAAGTTTGTTTAAAGTCATTTCTGTGCCTGAAACGGGTCAAAATGGAAGCTTTTGAGTAAGCAAAACTCTGTAAAAATGGCAATTTTGGTCACTGCGAGGGTTTAAAAAGTGGTTATTCAACATGAGGCATGATCCAATTGACATTTTGAATCATTTTTGGTACAGTCCAAAAAATCATTTTTCGGATGAAAAACGATGACTCCGGACCTGTCGAACGATCCCAAAATGGTCTATAATGATGAAATTTTAACATTTAATCTTTTGACTAAATGACTGTTGGATGTGAATTATAACTTTGTCAACTAGAATAAGTGTGTTTAAAGTCATTTCTGTGCCTGAAACGGGTCAAAATGGAAGATTTTGAGTAAGCAAAACTCTGTAAAAATGGCAATTTTGGTCACTGTGAGGGTTTAAAAAGTGGTTATTCAACATGAGGCATGATCCAATTGACATTTTGAATCATTTTTGGTACAGTCCAAAAAATCAATTTTCGGATGAAAAACGATGACTCCGGACCTGTCGAACGATCCCAAAATGGTCTATAATGATGAAATTTTAACATTTAATCTTTTGACTCTAAATTACTGTTTGATGTGAATTAGGACTTTGTCAACTAAAATAAGTGTGTTTAAAGTCATTTCTGTGCCTGAAATTGGTCAAAATTGAAGCTTTTGAGTAAGCAAAACTCTGTAAAAATGGCAATTTTGGTCACTGTGAGGGTTTAAAAAGTGGTTATTCAACATGAGGCATGATCCAATTGACATTTTGAATCATTTTTGGTACAGTCCAAAAAATCAATTTTCGGATGAAAAACGATGACTCCGGACCTGTCGAACGATCCCAAAATGGTCTATAATGATGAAATTTCAACATTTAATCTTTTGACTCTAAATGACTGTTGGATGTGAATTATGACTTTGTCAACTAAAGTAAGTGTGTTTAAAGTCATTTCTGTGCCTGAAACGGGTCAAAATTGAAGCTTTTGAGTAAGCAAAACTCTGTAAAAATGGCAATTTTGGTCACTGTGAGGGTTGAAAAAGTGGTTATTCAACATGAGGCATGATCCAATTGACATTTTGAATCATTTTTGGTACAGTCCAAAAAATCAATTTTCGGATGAAAACCGATGACTCCGGACCTGTCAAACGATCCCAAAATGGTCTATAATGATGAAATTTCAACATTTAATCTTTTGGCTCTAAATGACTGTTGGATGTGAATTATGACTTTGTCAACTAGAATAAGTGTGTTTAAAGTCATTTCTGTGCCTGAAACGGGTCAAAATGGAAGCTTTTGAGTAAGCAAAACTCTGTAAAAATGGCAATTTTGGTCACTGTGAGGGTTTAAAAAGTGCTTATTCAACATGAGGCATGATCCAATTGACATTTTGAATCATTTTTGGTGCAGTCCAAAAAATCTGTTTTCGGATGAAAAACGATGTCTCCGGACCTGTCGAACGATCCCAAAATGGTCTATAATGATGAAATTTCAACATTTAATCTTTTGACTCTAAATGACTGTTGGATGTGAATTATGACTTTGTCAACTAGAATAAGTGTGTTTAAAGTCATTTCTGTGCCTGAAACGGAACAAAATGGAAGCTTTTGAGTAAGCAAAACTCTGTAAAAATGGCAATTTTGGTCACTGTGAGGGTTTAAAAAGTGGTTATTCAACATGAGGCATGATCCAATTGACATTTTGAATCATTTTTGGTACAGTCCAAAAAATCAATTTTCGGATGAAAAACGATGACTCCGGACCTGTCGAACGATCCCAAAATGGTCTATAATGATGAAATTTTAACATTTCATCTTTTGACTCTAAATTACTGTTGGATGTGAATTAGGACTTTGTCAACTAGAATAAGTTTGTTTAAAGTCATTTCTGTGCCTGAAACGGGTCAAAATGGAAGCTTTTGAGTAAGCAAAACTCTGTAAAAATGGCAATTTTGGTCACTGTGAGGGTTTAAAAAGTGGTTATTCAACATGAGGCATGATCCAATTGACATTTTGAATCATTTTTGGTACAGTCCAAAAAATCAATTTTCGGATGAAAACGATGACTCCGGACCTGTCAAACGATCCCAAAATGGTCTATAATGATGAAATTTCAACATTTAATCTTTTGACTCTCAATTACTGTTGGATGTGAATTATGACTTTGTCAACTAGAATAAGTGTGTTTAAAGTCATTTCTGTGCCTGAAACGGGTCAAAATGGAAGCTTTTGAGTAAGCAAAACTCTGTAAAAATGGCAATTTTGGTCACTGTGAGGGTTTAAAAAGTGGTTATTTAACATGAGGCATGATCCAATTGACATTTTGAATCATTTTTGGTACAGTCCAAAAAATCATTTTTCGGATGAAAAACGATGACTCCGGACCTGTCGAACGATCCCAAAATGGTCTATAATGATGAAATTTCAACATTTAATCTTTTGACTCTAAATGACTGTTGGATGTGAATTATGACTTTGTCAACTAGAATAAGTGAGTTTAAAGTCATTTCTGTGCCTGAAACGGGTCAAAATGGAAGCTTTTGAGTAAGCAAAACTCTGTAAAAATGGCAATTTTGGTCACTGTGACGGTTTAAAAAGTGGTTATTCAACATGAGGCATGATCCAATTGACATTTTGAATCATTTTTGGTACAGTCCAAAAAATCAATTTTCGGGTGAAAAACGATGACTCCGGACCTGTCGAACGATCCCAAAATGGTCTATAATGATGAAATTTTAACATTTAATCTTTTGACTCTAAATTACTGTTTGATGTGAATTAGGACTTTGTCAACTAAAATAAGTGTGTTTAAAGTCATTTCTGTGCCTGAAATTGGTCAAAATTGAAGCTTTTGAGTAAGCAAAACTCTGTAAAAATGGCAATTTTGGTCACTGTGAGGGTTTAAAAAGTGGTTATTCAACATGAGGCATGATCCAATTGACATTTTGAATCATTTTTGGTACAGTCCAAAAAATCAATTTTCGGATGAAAAACGATGACTCCGGACCTGTCGAACGATCCCAAAATGGTCTATAATGATGAAATTTCAACATTTAATCTTTTGACTCTAAATGACTGTTGGATGTGAATTATGACTTTGTCAACTAAAGTAAGTGTGTTTAAAGTCATTTCTGTGCCTGAAACGGGTCAAAATTGAAGCTTTTGAGTAAGCAAAACTCTGTAAAAATGGCAATTTTGGTCACTGTGAGGGTTTAAAAAGTGGTTATTCAACATGAGGCATGATCCAATTGACATTTTGAATCATTTTTGGTCCAGTCCAAAAAATCAATTTTCGGATGAAAAACGATGACTCCGGACCTGTCGAACGATCCCAAAATGGTCTATAATGATAAAATTTTAACATTTAATCTTTTGACTCTAAATTACTGTTGGATGTGAATTAGGACTTTGTCAACTAAAATAAGTGTGTTTAAAGTCATTTCTGTGCCTGAAACGGGTCAAAATGGAAGCTTTTGAGTAAGCAAAACTCGGTAAAAATGGCAATTTTGGTCACTGTGAGGGTTGAAAAAGTGGTTATTCAACATGAGGCATGATCCAATTGACATTTTGAATCATTTTTGGTACAGTCCAAAAAATCAATTTTCGGATGAAAACCGATGACTCCGGACCTGTCAAACGATCCCAAAATGGTCTATAATGATGAAATTTCAACATTTAATCTTTTGGCTCTAAATGACTGTTGGATGTGAATTATGACTTTGTCAACTAGAATAAGTGTGTTTAAAGTCATTTCTGTGCCTGAAACGGGTCAAAATGGAAGCTTTTGAGTAAGCAAAACTCTGTAAAAATGGCAATTGTGGTCACTGTGAGGGTTTAAAAAGTGGTTATTCAACATGAGGCATGATCCAATTGACATTTTGAATCATTTTTGGTACAGTCCAAAAAATCAATTTTCGGATGAAAAACGATGACTCCGGACCTGTCGAACGATCCCAAAATGGTCTATAATGATGAAATTTCAACATTTAATCTTTTGACTCTAAATGACTGTTGGATGTGAATTATGACTTTGTCAACTAGAATAAGTGTGTTTAAAGTTATTTCTGTGCCTGAAACGGGTCAAAATGGAAGCTTTTGAGTAAGCAAAACTCTGTAAAAATGGCAATTTGGTCACTTTGAGGGTTTAAAAAGTGGTTATTCAACATGAGGCATGATCCAATTGACATTTTGAATCATTTTTGGTGCAGTCCAAAAAATCTGTTTTCGGATAAAAAACGATGTCTCCGGACCTGTCGAACGATCCCAAAATGGTCTATAATGATGAAATTTCAACATTTAATCTTTTGACTCTAAATGACTGTTTGATGTGAATTATGACTTTGTCAACTAGAATAAGTGTGTTTAAAGTCATTTCTGTGCCTGAAACGGAACAAAATGGAAGCTTTTGAGTAAGCAAAACTCTGTAAAAATGGCAATTTTGGTCACTGTGAGGGTTTAAAAAGTGGTTATTCAACATGAGGCATGATCCAATTGACATTTTGAATCATTTTTGGTACAGTCCAAAAAATCAATTTTCGGATGAAAAACGATGACTCCGGACCTGTCGAACGATCCCAAAATGGTCTATAATGATGAAATTTTAACATTTCATCTTTTGACTCTAAATTACTGTTGGATGTGAATTAGGACTTTGTCAACTAGAATAAGTTTGTTTAAAGTCATTTCTGTGCCTGAAACGGGTCAAAATGGAAGCTTTTGAGTAAGCAAAACTCTGTAAAAATGGCAATTTTGGTCACTGCGAGGGTTTAAAAAGTGGTTATTCAACATGAGGCATGATCCAATTGACATTTTGAATCATTTTTGGTACAGTCCAAAAAATCATTTTTCGGATGAAAAACGATGACTCCGGACCTGTCGAACGATCCCAAAATGGTCTATAATGATGAAATTTTAACATTTAATCTTTTGACTAAATGACTGTTGGATGTGAATTATAACTTTGTCAACTAGAATAAGTGTGTTTAAAGTCATTTCTGTGCCTGAAACGGGTCAAAATGGAAGATTTTGAGTAAGCAAAACTCTGTAAAAATGGCAATTTTGGTCACTGTGAGGGTTTAAAAAGTGGTTATTCAACATGAGGCATGATCCAATTGACATTTTGAATCATTTTTGGTACAGTCCAAAAAATCAATTTTCGGATGAAAAACGATGACTCCGGACCTGTCGAACGATCCCAAAATGGTCTATAATGATGAAATTTTAACATTTAATCTTTTGACTCTAAATTACTGTTTGATGTGAATTAGGACTTTGTCAACTAAAATAAGTGTGTTTAAAGTCATTTCTGTGCCTGAAATTGGTCAAAATTGAAGCTTTTGAGTAAGCAAAACTCTGTAAAAATGGCAATTTTGGTCACTGTGAGGGTTTAAAAAGTGGTTATTCAACATGAGGCATGATCCAATTGACATTTTGAATCATTTTTGGTACAGTCCAAAAAATCAATTTTCGGATGAAAAACGATGACTCCGGACCTGTCGAACGATCCCAAAATGGTCTATAATGATGAAATTTCAACATTTAATCTTTTGACTCTAAATGACTGTTGGATGTGAATTATGACTTTGTCAACTAAAGTAAGTGTGTTTAAAGTCATTTCTGTGCCTGAAACGGGTCAAAATTGAAGCTTTTGAGTAAGCAAAACTCTGTAAAAATGGCAATTTTGGTCACTGTGAGGGTTGAAAAAGTGGTTATTCAACATGAGGCATGATCCAATTGACATTTTGAATCATTTTTGGTACAGTCCAAAAAATCAATTTTCGGATGAAAACCGATGACTCCGGACCTGTCAAACGATCCCAAAATGGTCTATAATGATGAAATTTCAACATTTAATCTTTTGGCTCTAAATGACTGTTGGATGTGAATTATGACTTTGTCAACTAGAATAAGTGTGTTTAAAGTCATTTCTGTGCCTGAAACGGGTCAAAATGGAAGCTTTTGAGTAAGCAAAACTCTGTAAAAATGGCAATTTTGGTCACTGTGAGGGTTTAAAAAGTGCTTATTCAACATGAGGCATGATCCAATTGACATTTTGAATCATTTTTGGTGCAGTCCAAAAAATCTGTTTTCGGATGAAAAACGATGTCTCCGGACCTGTCGAACGATCCCAAAATGGTCTATAATGATGAAATTTCAACATTTAATCTTTTGACTCTAAATGACTGTTGGATGTGAATTATGACTTTGTCAACTAGAATAAGTGTGTTTAAAGTCATTTCTGTGCCTGAAACGGAACAAAATGGAAGCTTTTGAGTAAGCAAAACTCTGTAAAAATGGCAATTTTGGTCACTGTGAGGGTTTAAAAAGTGGTTATTCAACATGAGGCATGATCCAATTGACATTTTGAATCATTTTTGGTACAGTCCAAAAAATCAATTTTCGGATGAAAAACGATGACTCCGGACCTGTCGAACGATCCCAAAATGGTCTATAATGATGAAATTTTAACATTTCATCTTTTGACTCTAAATTACTGTTGGATGTGAATTAGGACTTTGTCAACTAGAATAAGTTTGTTTAAAGTCATTTCTGTGCCTGAAACGGGTCAAAATGGAAGCTTTTGAGTAAGCAAAACTCTGTAAAAATGGCAATTTTGGTCACTGTGAGGGTTTAAAAAGTGGTTATTCAACATGAGGCATGATCCAATTGACATTTTGAATCATTTTTGGTACAGTCCAAAAAATCAATTTTCGGATGAAAACGATGACTCCGGACCTGTCAAACGATCCCAAAATGGTCTATAATGATGAAATTTCAACATTTAATCTTTTGACTCTCAATTACTGTTGGATGTGAATTATGACTTTGTCAACTAGAATAAGTGTGTTTAAAGTCATTTCTGTGCCTGAAACGGGTCAAAATGGAAGCTTTTGAGTAAGCAAAACTCTGTAAAAATGGCAATTTTGGTCACTGTGAGGGTTTAAAAAGTGGTTATTTAACATGAGGCATGATCCAATTGACATTTTGAATCATTTTTGGTACAGTCCAAAAAATCATTTTTCGGATGAAAAACGATGACTCCGGACCTGTCGAACGATCCCAAAATGGTCTATAATGATGAAATTTCAACATTTAATCTTTTGACTCTAAATGACTGTTGGATGTGAATTATGACTTTGTCAACTAGAATAAGTGAGTTTAAAGTCATTTCTGTGCCTGAAACGGGTCAAAATGGAAGCTTTTGAGTAAGCAAAACTCTGTAAAAATGGCAATTTTGGTCACTGTGACGGTTTAAAAAGTGGTTATTCAACATGAGGCATGATCCAATTGACATTTTGAATCATTTTTGGTACAGTCCAAAAAATCAATTTTCGGGTGAAAAACGATGACTCCGGACCTGTCGAACGATCCCAAAATGGTCTATAATGATGAAATTTTAACATTTAATCTTTTGACTCTAAATTACTGTTTGATGTGAATTAGGACTTTGTCAACTAAAATAAGTGTGTTTAAAGTCATTTCTGTGCCTGAAATTGGTCAAAATTGAAGCTTTTGAGTAAGCAAAACTCTGTAAAAATGGCAATTTTGGTCACTGTGAGGGTTTAAAAAGTGGTTATTCAACATGAGGCATGATCCAATTGACATTTTGAATCATTTTTGGTACAGTCCAAAAAATCAATTTTCGGATGAAAAACGATGACTCCGGACCTGTCGAACGATCCCAAAATGGTCTATAATGATGAAATTTCAACATTTAATCTTTTGACTCTAAATGACTGTTGGATGTGAATTATGACTTTGTCAACTAAAGTAAGTGTGTTTAAAGTCATTTCTGTGCCTGAAACGGGTCAAAATTGAAGCTTTTGAGTAAGCAAAACTCTGTAAAAATGGCAATTTTGGTCACTGTGAGGGTTTAAAAAGTGGTTATTCAACATGAGGCATGATCCAATTGACATTTTGAATCATTTTTGGTCCAGTCCAAAAAATCAATTTTCGGATGAAAAACGATGACTCCGGACCTGTCGAACGATCCCAAAATGGTCTATAATGATAAAATTTTAACATTTAATCTTTTGACTCTAAATTACTGTTGGATGTGAATTAGGACTTTGTCAACTAAAATAAGTGTGTTTAAAGTCATTTCTGTGCCTGAAACGGGTCAAAATGGAAGCTTTTGAGTAAGCAAAACTCGGTAAAAATGGCAATTTTGGTCACTGTGAGGGTTGAAAAAGTGGTTATTCAACATGAGGCATGATCCAATTGACATTTTGAATCATTTTTGGTACAGTCCAAAAAATCAATTTTCGGATGAAAACCGATGACTCCGGACCTGTCAAACGATCCCAAAATGGTCTATAATGATGAAATTTCAACATTTAATCTTTTGGCTCTAAATGACTGTTGGATGTGAATTATGACTTTGTCAACTAGAATAAGTGTGTTTAAAGTCATTTCTGTGCCTGAAACGGGTCAAAATGGAAGCTTTTGAGTAAGCAAAACTCTGTAAAAATGGCAATTGTGGTCACTGTGAGGGTTTAAAAAGTGGTTATTCAACATGAGGCATGATCCAATTGACATTTTGAATCATTTTTGGTACAGTCCAAAAAATCAATTTTCGGATGAAAAACGATGACTCCGGACCTGTCGAACGATCCCAAAATGGTCTATAATGATGAAATTTCAACATTTAATCTTTTGACTCTAAATGACTGTTGGATGTGAATTATGACTTTGTCAACTAGAATAAGTGTGTTTAAAGTTATTTCTGTGCCTGAAACGGGTCAAAATGGAAGCTTTTGAGTAAGCAAAACTCTGTAAAAATGGCAATTTGGTCACTTTGAGGGTTTAAAAAGTGGTTATTCAACATGAGGCATGATCCAATTGACATTTTGAATCATTTTTGGTGCAGTCCAAAAAATCTGTTTTCGGATAAAAAACGATGTCTCCGGACCTGTCGAACGATCCCAAAATGGTCTATAATGATGAAATTTCAACATTTAATCTTTTGACTCTAAATGACTGTTTGATGTGAATTATGACTTTGTCAACTAGAATAAGTGTGTTTAAAGTCATTTCTGTGCCTGAAACGGAACAAAATGGAAGCTTTTGAGTAAGCAAAACTCTGTAAAAATGGCAATTTTGGTCACTGTGAGGGTTTAAAAAGTGGTTATTCAACATGAGGCATGATCCAATTGACATTTTGAATCATTTTTGGTACAGTCCAAAAAATCAATTTTCGGATGAAAAACGATGACTCCGGACCTGTCGAACGATCCCAAAATGGTCTATAATGATGAAATTTTAACATTTCATCTTTTGACTCTAAATTACTGTTGGATGTGAATTAGGACTTTGTCAACTAGAATAAGTTTGTTTAAAGTCATTTCTGTGCCTGAAACGGGTCAAAATGGAAGCTTTTGAGTAAGCAAAACTCTGTAAAAATGGCAATTTTGGTCACTGCGAGGGTTTAAAAAGTGGTTATTCAACATGAGGCATGATCCAATTGACATTTTGAATCATTTTTGGTACAGTCCAAAAAATCATTTTTCGGATGAAAAACGATGACTCCGGACCTGTCGAACGATCCCAAAATGGTCTATAATGATGAAATTTTAACATTTAATCTTTTGACTAAATGACTGTTGGATGTGAATTATGACTTTGTCAACTAGAATAAGTGTGTTTAAAGTCATTTCTGTGCCTGAAACGGGTCAAAATGGAAGATTTTGAGTAAGCAAAACTCTGTAAAAATGGCAATTTTGGTCACTGTGAGGGTTTAAAAAGTGGTTATTCAACATGAGGCATGATCCAATTGACATTTTGAATCATTTTTGGTACAGTCCAAAAAATCAATTTTCGGATGAAAAACGATGACTCCGGACCTGTCGAACGATCCAAAAATGGTCTATAATGATGAAATTTTAACATTTAATCTTTTGACTCTAAATTACTGTTTGATGTGAATTAGGACTTTGTCAACTAAAATAAGTGTGTTTAAAGTCATTTCTGTGCCTGAAATTGGTCAAAATTGAAGCTTTTGAGTAAGCAAAACTCTGTAAAAATGGCAATTTTGGTCACTGTGAGGGTTTAAAAAGTGGTTATTCAACATGAGGCATGATCCAATTGACATTTTGAATCATTTTTGGTACAGTCCAAAAAATCAATTTTCGGATGAAAAACGATGACTCCGGACCTGTCGAACGATCCCAAAATGGTCTATAATGATGAAATTTCAACATTTAATCTTTTGACTCTAAATGACTGTTGGATGTGAATTATGACTTTGTCAACTAAAGTAAGTGTGTTTAAAGTCATTTCTGTGCCTGAAACGGGTCAAAATTGAAGCTTTTGAGTAAGCAAAACTCTGTAAAAATGGCAATTTTGGTCACTGTGAGGGTTGAAAAAGTGGTTATTCAACATGAGGCATGATCCAATTGACATTTTGAATCATTTTTGGTACAGTCCAAAAAATCAATTTTCGGATGAAAACCGATGACTCCGGACCTGTCAAACGATCCCAAAATGGTCTATAATGATGAAATTTCAACATTTAATCTTTTGGCTCTAAATGACTGTTGGATGTGAATTATGACTTTGTCAACTAGAATAAGTGTGTTTAAAGTCATTTCTGTGCCTGAAACGGGTCAAAATGGAAGCTTTTGAGTAAGCAAAACTCTGTAAAAATGGCAATTTTGGTCACTGTGAGGGTTTAAAAAGTGCTTATTCAACATGAGGCATGATCCAATTGACATTTTGAATCATTTTTGGTACAGTCCAAAAAATCAATTTTCGGATGAAAAACGATGACTCCGGACCTGTCGAACGATCCCAAAATGGTCTATAATGATGAAATTTCAACATTTAATCTTTTGACTCTAAATGACTGTTGGATGTGAATTATGACTTTGTCAACTAGAATAAGTGTGTTTAAAGTTATTTCTGTGCCTGAAACGGGTCAAAATGGAAGCTTTTGAGTAAGCAAAACTCTGTAAAAATGGCAATTTGGTCACTTTGAGGGTTTAAAAAGTGGTTATTCAACATGAGGCATGATCCAATTGACATTTTGAATCATTTTTGGTGCAGTCCAAAAAATCTGTTTTCGGATGAAAAACGATGTCTCCGGACCTGTCGAACGATCCCAAAATGGTCTATAATGATGAAATTTCAACATTTAATCTTTTGACTCTAAATGACTGTTGGATGTGAATTATGACTTTGTCAACTAGAATAAGTGTGTTTAAAGTCATTTCTGTGCCTGAAACGGAACAAAATGGAAGCTTTTGAGTAAGCAAAACTCTGTAAAAATGGCAATTTTGGTCACTGTGAGGGTTTAAAAAGTGGTTATTCAACATGAGGCATGATCCAATTGACATTTTGAATCATTTTTGGTACAGTCCAAAAAATCAATTTTCGGATGAAAAACGATGACTCCGGACCTGTCGAACGATCCCAAAATGGTCTATAATGATGAAATTTTAACATTTCATCTTTTGACTCTAAATTACTGTTGGATGTGAATTAGGACTTTGTCAACTAGAATAAGTTTGTTTAAAGTCATTTCTGTGCCTGAAACGGGTCAAAATGGAAGCTTTTGAGTAAGCAAAACTCTGTAAAAATGGCAATTTTGGTCACTGTGAGGGTTTAAAAAGTGGTTATTCAACATGAGGCATGATCCAATTGACATTTTGAATCATTTTTGGTACAGTCCAAAAAATCAATTTTCGGATGAAAACGATGACTCCGGACCTGTCGAACGATCCCAAAATGGTCTATAATGATGAAATTTCAACATTTAATCTTTTGACTCTCAATTACTGTTGGATGTGAATTATGACTTTGTCAACTAGAATAAGTGTGTTTAAAGTCATTTCTGTGCCTGAAACGGGTCAAAATGGAAGCTTTTGAGTAAGCAAAACTCTGTAAAAATGGCAATTTTGGTCACTGTGAGGGTTTAAAAAGTGGTTATTTAACATGAGGCATGATCCAATTGACATTTTGAATCATTTTTGGTACAGTCCAAAAAATCATTTTTCGGATGAAAAACGATGACTCCGGACCTGTCGAACGATCCCAAAATGGTCTATAATGATGAAATTTCAACATTTAATCTTTTGACTCTAAATGACTGTTGGATGTGAATTATGACTTTGTCAACTAAAGTAAGTGTGTTTAAAGTCATTTCTGTGCCTGAAACGGGTCAAAATTGAAGCTTTTGAGTAAGCAAAACTCTGTAAAAATGGCAATTTTGGTCACTGTGAGGGTTTAAAAAGTGGTTATTCAACATGAGGCATGATCCAATTGACATTTTGAATCATTTTTGGTCCAGTCCAAAAAATCAATTTTCGGATGAAAAACGATGACTCCGGACCTGTCGAACGATCCCAAAATGGTCTATAATGATAAAATTTTAACATTTAATCTTTTGACTCTAAATTACTGTTGGATGTGAATTAGGACTTTGTCAACTAAAATAAGTGGGTTTAAAGTCATTTCTGTGCCTGAAACGGGTCAAAATGGAAGCTTTTGAGTAAGCAAAACTCGGTAAAAATGGCAATTTTGGTCACTGTGAGGGTTGAAAAAGTGGTTATTCAACATGAGGCATGATCCAATTGACATTTTGAATCATTTTTGGTACAGTCCAAAAAATCAATTTTCGGATGAAAACCGATGACTCCGGACCTGTCAAACGATCCCAAAATGGTCTATAATGATGAAATTTCAACATTTAATCTTTTGGCTCTAAATGACTGTTGGATGTGAATTATGACTTTGTCAACTAGAATAAGTGTGTTTAAAGTCATTTCTGTGCCTGAAACGGGTCAAAATGGAAGCTTTTGAGTAAGCAAAACTCTGTAAAAATGGCAATTGTGGTCACTGTGAGGGTTTAAAAAGTGGTTATTCAACATGAGGCATGATCCAATTGACATTTTGAATCATTTTTGGTACAGTCCAAAAAATCAATTTTCGGATGAAAAACGATGACTCCGGACCTGTCGAACGATCCCAAAATGGTCTATAATGATGAAATTTCAACATTTAATCTTTTGACTCTAAATGACTGTTGGATGTGAATTATGACTTTGTCAACTAGAATAAGTGTGTTTAAAGTTATTTCTGTGCCTGAAACGGGTCAAAATGGAAGCTTTTGAGTAAGCAAAACTCTGTAAAAATGGCAATTTGGTCACTTTGAGGGTTTAAAAAGTGGTTATTCAACATGAGGCATGATCCAATTGACATTTTGAATCATTTTTGGTGCAGTCCAAAAAATCTGTTTTCGGATAAAAAACGATGTCTCCGGACCTGTCGAACGATCCCAAAATGGTCTATAATGATGAAATTTCAACATTTAATCTTTTGACTCTAAATGACTGTTTGATGTGAATTATGACTTTGTCAACTAGAATAAGTGTGTTTAAAGTCATTTCTGTGCCTGAAACGGAACAAAATGGAAGCTTTTGAGTAAGCAAAACTCTGTAAAAATGGCAATTTTGGTCACTGTGAGGGTTTAAAAAGTGGTTATTCAACATGAGGCATGATCCAATTGACATTTTGAATCATTTTTGGTACAGTCCAAAAAATCAATTTTCGGATGAAAAACGATGACTCCGGACCTGTCGAACGATCCCAAAATGGTCTATAATGATGAAATTTTAACATTTCATCTTTTGACTCTAAATTACTGTTGGATGTGAATTAGGACTTTGTCAACTAGAATAAGTTTGTTTAAAGTCATTTCTGTGCCTGAAACGGGTCAAAATGGAAGCTTTTGAGTAAGCAAAACTCTGTAAAAATGGCAATTTTGGTCACTGCGAGGGTTTAAAAAGTGGTTATTCAACATGAGGCATGATCCAATTGACATTTTGAATCATTTTTGGTACAGTCCAAAAAATCATTTTTCGGATGAAAAACGATGACTCCGGACCTGTCGAACGATCCCAAAATGGTCTATAATGATGATATTTTAACATTTAATCTTTTGACTAAATGACTGTTGGATGTGAATTATGACTTTGTCAACTAGAATAAGTGTGTTTAAAGTCATTTCTGTGCCTGAAACGGGTCAAAATGGAAGATTTTGAGTAAGCAAAACTCTGTAAAAATGGCAATTTTGGTCACTGTGAGGGTTTAAAAAGTGGTTATTCAACATGAGGCATGATCCAATTGACATTTTGAATCATTTTTGGTACAGTCCAAAAAATCAATTTTCGGATGAAAAACGATGACTCCGGACCTGTCGAACGATCCCAAAATGGTCTATAATGATGAAATTTTAACATTTAATCTTTTGACTCTAAATTACTGTTTGATGTGAATTAGGACTTTGTCAACTAAAATAAGTGTGTTTAAAGTCATTTCTGTGCCTGAAATTGGTCAAAATTGAAGCTTTTGAGTAAGCAAAACTCTGTAAAAATGGCAATTTTGGTCACTGTGAGGGTTTAAAAAGTGGTTATTCAACATGAGGCATGATCCAATTGACATTTTGAATCATTTTTGGTACAGTCCAAAAAATCAATTTTCGGATGAAAAACGATGACTCCGGACCTGTCGAACGATCCCAAAATGGTCTATAATGATGAAATTTCAACATTTAATCTTTTGACTCTAAATGACTGTTGGATGTGAATTATGACTTTGTCAACTAAAGTAAGTGTGTTTAAAGTCATTTCTGTGCCTGAAACGGGTCAAAATTGAAGCTTTTGAGTAAGCAAAACTCTGTAAAAATGGCAATTTTGGTCACTGTGAGGGTTGAAAAAGTGGTTATTCAACATGAGGCATGATCCAATTGACATTTTGAATCATTTTTGGTACAGTCCAAAAAATCAATTTTCGGATGAAAACCGATGACTCCGGACCTGTCAAACGATCCCAAAATGGTCTATAATGATGAAATTTCAACATTTAATCTTTTGGCTCTAAATGACTGTTGGATGTGAATTATGACTTTGTCAACTAGAATAAGTGTGTTTAAAGTCATTTCTGTGCCTGAAACGGGTCAAAATGGAAGCTTTTGAGTAAGCAAAACTCTGTAAAAATGGCAATTTTGGTCACTGTGAGGGTTTAAAAAGTGCTTATTCAACATGAGGCATGATCCAATTGACATTTTGAATCATTTTTGGTACAGTCCAAAAAATCAATTTTCGGATGAAAAACGATGACTCCGGACCTGTCGAACGATCCCAAAATGGTCTATAATGATGAAATTTCAACATTTAATCTTTTGACTCTAAATGACTGTTGGATGTGAATTATGACTTTGTCAACTAGAATAAGTGTGTTTAAAGTTATTTCTGTGCCTGAAACGGGTCAAAATGGAAGCTTTTGAGTAAGCAAAACTCTGTAAAAATGGCAATTTGGTCACTTTGAGGGTTTAAAAAGTGGTTATTCAACATGAGGCATGATCCAATTGACATTTTGAATCATTTTTGGTGCAGTCCAAAAAATCTGTTTTCGGATGAAAAACGATGTCTCCGGACCTGTCGAACGATCCCAAAATGGTCTATAATGATGAAATTTCAACATTTAATCTTTTGACTCTAAATGACTGTTGGATGTGAATTATGACTTTGTCAACTAGAATAAGTGTGTTTAAAGTCATTTCTGTGCCTGAAACGGAACAAAATGGAAGCTTTTGAGTAAGCAAAACTCTGTAAAAATGGCAATTTTGGTCACTGTGAGGGTTTAAAAAGTGGTTATTCAACATGAGGCATGATCCAATTGACATTTTGAATCATTTTTGGTACAGTCCAAAAAATCAATTTTCGGATGAAAAACGATGACTCCGGACCTGTCGAACGATCCCAAAATGGTCTATAATGATGAAATTTTAACATTTCATCTTTTGACTCTAAATTACTGTTGGATGTGAATTAGGACTTTGTCAACTAGAATAAGTTTGTTTAAAGTCATTTCTGTGCCTGAAACGGGTCAAAATGGAAGCTTTTGAGTAAGCAAAACTCTGTAAAAATGGCAATTTTGGTCACTGTGAGGGTTTAAAAAGTGGTTATTCAACATGAGGCATGATCCAATTGACATTTTGAATCATTTTTGGTACAGTCCAAAAAATCAATTTTCGGATGAAAAACGATGACTCCGGACCTGTCGAACGATCCCAAAATGGTCTATAATGATGAAATTTCAACATTTAATCTTTTGACTCTAAATGACTGTTGGATGTGAATTATGACTTTGTCAACTAAAGTAAGTGTGTTTAAAGTCATTTCTGTGCCTGAAACGGGTCAAAATTGAAGCTTTTGAGTAAGCAAAACTCTGTAAAAATGGCAATTTTGGTCACTGTGAGGGTTGAAAAAGTGGTTATTCAACATGAGGCATGATCCAATTGACATTTTGAATCATTTTTGGTACAGTCCAAAAAATCAATTTTCGGATGAAAACCGATGACTCCGGACCTGTCAAACGATCCCAAAATGGTCTATAATGATGAAATTTCAACATTTAATCTTTTGGCTCTAAATGACTGTTGGATGTGAATTATGACTTTGTCAACTAGAATAAGTGTGTTTAAAGTCATTTCTGTGCCTGAAACGGGTCAAAATGGAAGCTTTTGAGTAAGCAAAACTCTGTAAAAATGGCAATTTTGGTCACTGTGAGGGTTTAAAAAGTGCTTATTCAACATGAGGCATGATCCAATTGACATTTTGAATCATTTTTGGTACAGTCCAAAAAATCAATTTTCGGATGAAAAACGATGACTCCGGACCTGTCGAACGATCCCAAAATGGTCTATAATGATGAAATTTCAACATTTAATCTTTTGACTCTAAATGACTGTTGGATGTGAATTATGACTTTGTCAACTAGAATAAGTGTGTTTAAAGTTATTTCTGTGCCTGAAACGGGTCAAAATGGAAGCTTTTGAGTAAGCAAAACTCTGTAAAAATGGCAATTTGGTCACTTTGAGGGTTTAAAAAGTGGTTATTCAACATGAGGCATGATCCAATTGACATTTTGAATCATTTTTGGTGCAGTCCAAAAAATCTGTTTTCGGATGAAAAACGATGTCTCCGGACCTGTCGAACGATCCCAAAATGGTCTATAATGATGAAATTTCAACATTTAATCTTTTGACTCTAAATGACTGTTGGATGTGAATTATGACTTTGTCAACTAGAATAAGTGTGTTTAAAGTCATTTCTGTGCCTGAAACGGAACAAAATGGAAGCTTTTGAGTAAGCAAAACTCTGTAAAAATGGCAATTTTGGTCACTGTGAGGGTTTAAAAAGTGGTTATTCAACATGAGGCATGATCCAATTGACATTTTGAATCATTTTTGGTACAGTCCAAAAAATCAATTTTCGGATGAAAAACGATGACTCCGGACCTGTCGAACGATCCCAAAATGGTCTATAATGATGAAATTTTAACATTTCATCTTTTGACTCTAAATTACTGTTGGATGTGAATTAGGACTTTGTCAACTAGAATAAGTTTGTTTAAAGTCATTTCTGTGCCTGAAACGGGTCAAAATGGAAGCTTTTGAGTAAGCAAAACTCTGTAAAAATGGCAATTTTGGTCACTGTGAGGGTTTAAAAAGTGGTTATTCAACATGAGGCATGATCCAATTGACATTTTGAATCATTTTTGGTACAGTCCAAAAAATCAATTTTCGGATGAAAACGATGACTCCGGACCTGTCGAACGATCCCAAAATGGTCTATAATGATGAAATTTCAACATTTAATCTTTTGACTCTCAATTACTGTTGGATGTGAATTATGACTTTGTCAACTAGAATAAGTGTGTTTAAAGTCATTTCTGTGCCTGAAACGGGTCAAAATGGAAGCTTTTGAGTAAGCAAAACTCTGTAAAAATGGCAATTTTGGTCACTGTGAGGGTTTAAAAAGTGGTTATTTAACATGAGGCATGATCCAATTGACATTTTGAATCATTTTTGGTACAGTCCAAAAAATCATTTTTCGGATGAAAAACGATGACTCCGGACCTGTCGAACGATCCCAAAATGGTCTATAATGATGAAATTTCAACATTTAATCTTTTGACTCTAAATGACTGTTGGATGTGAATTATGACTTTGTCAACTAAAGTAAGTGTGTTTAAAGTCATTTCTGTGCCTGAAACGGGTCAAAATTGAAGCTTTTGAGTAAGCAAAACTCTGTAAAAATGGCAATTTTGGTCACTGTGAGGGTTTAAAAAGTGGTTATTCAACATGAGGCATGATCCAATTGACATTTTGAATCATTTTTGGTCCAGTCCAAAAAATCAATTTTCGGATGAAAAACGATGACTCCGGACCTGTCGAACGATCCCAAAATGGTCTATAATGATAAAATTTTAACATTTAATCTTTTGACTCTAAATTACTGTTGGATGTGAATTAGGACTTTGTCAACTAAAATAAGTGTGTTTAAAGTCATTTCTGTGCCTGAAACGGGTCAAAATGGAAGCTTTTGAGTAAGCAAAACTCGGTAAAAATGGCAATTTTGGTCACTGTGAGGGTTGAAAAAGTGGTTATTCAACATGAGGCATGATCCAATTGACATTTTGAATCATTTTTGGTACAGTCCAAAAAATCAATTTTCGGATGAAAACCGATGACTCCGGACCTGTCAAACGATCCCAAAATGGTCTATAATGATGAAATTTCAACATTTAATCTTTTGGCTCTAAATGACTGTTGGATGTGAATTATGACTTTGTCAACTAGAATAAGTGTGTTTAAAGTCATTTCTGTGCCTGAAACGGGTCAAAATGGAAGCTTTTGAGTAAGCAAAACTCTGTAAAAATGGCAATTGTGGTCACTGTGAGGGTTTAAAAAGTGGTTATTCAACATGAGGCATGATCCAATTGACATTTTGAATCATTTTTGGTACAGTCCAAAAAATCAATTTTCGGATGAAAAACGATGACTCCGGACCTGTCGAACGATCCCAAAATGGTCTATAATGATGAAATTTCAACATTTAATCTTTTGACTCTAAATGACTGTTGGATGTGAATTATGACTTTGTCAACTAGAATAAGTGTGTTTAAAGTTATTTCTGTGCCTGAAACGGGTCAAAATGGAAGCTTTTGAGTAAGCAAAACTCTGTAAAAATGGCAATTTGGTCACTTTGAGGGTTTAAAAAGTGGTTATTCAACATGAGGCATGATCCAATTGACATTTTGAATCATTTTTGGTGCAGTCCAAAAAATCTGTTTTCGGATAAAAAACGATGTCTCCGGACCTGTCGAACGATCCCAAAATGGTCTATAATGATGAAATTTCAACATTTAATCTTTTGACTCTAAATGACTGTTTGATGTGAATTATGACTTTGTCAACTAGAATAAGTGTGTTTAAAGTCATTTCTGTGCCTGAAACGGAACAAAATGGAAGCTTTTGAGTAAGCAAAACTCTGTAAAAATGGCAATTTTGGTCACTGTGAGGGTTTAAAAAGTGGTTATTCAACATGAGGCATGATCCAATTGACATTTTGAATCATTTTTGGTACAGTCCAAAAAATCAATTTTCGGATGAAAAACGATGACTCCGGACCTGTCGAACGATCCCAAAATGGTCTATAATGATGAAATTTTAACATTTAATCTTTTGACTAAATGACTGTTGGATGTGAATTATGACTTTGTCAACTAGAATAAGTGTGTTTAAAGTCATTTCTGTGCCTGAAACGGGTCAAAATGGAAGATTTTGAGTAAGCAAAACTCTGTAAAAATGGCAATTTTGGTCACTGTGAGGGTTTAAAAAGTGGTTATTCAACATGAGGCATGATCCAATTGACATTTTGAATCATTTTTGGTACAGTCCAAAAAATCAATTTTCGGATGAAAAACGATGACTCCGGACCTGTCGAACGATCCCAAAATGGTCTATAATGATGAAATTTTAACATTTAATCTTTTGACTCTAAATTACTGTTTGATGTGAATTAGGACTTTGTCAACTAAAATAAGTGTGTTTAAAGTCATTTCTGTGCCTGAAATTGGTCAAAATTGAAGCTTTTGAGTAAGCAAAACTCTGTAAAAATGGCAATTTTGGTCACTGTGAGGGTTTAAAAAGTGGTTATTCAACATGAGGCATGATCCAATTGACATTTTGAATCATTTTTGGTACAGTCCAAAAAATCAATTTTCGGATGAAAAACGATGACTCCGGACCTGTCGAACGATCCCAAAATGGTCTATAATGATGAAATTTCAACATTTAATCTTTTGACTCTAAATGACTGTTGGATGTGAATTATGACTTTGTCAACTAAAGTAAGTGTGTTTAAAGTCATTTCTGTGCCTGAAACGGGTCAAAATTGAAGCTTTTGAGTAAGCAAAACTCTGTAAAAATGGCAATTTTGGTCACTGTGAGGGTTGAAAAAGTGGTTATTCAACATGAGGCATGATCCAATTGACATTTTGAATCATTTTTGGTACAGTCCAAAAAATCAATTTTCGGATGAAAACCGATGACTCCGGACCTGTCAAACGATCCCAAAATGGTCTATAATGATGAAATTTCAACATTTAATCTTTTGGCTCTAAATGACTGTTGGATGTGAATTATGACTTTGTCAACTAGAATAAGTGTGTTTAAAGTCATTTCTGTGCCTGAAACGGGTCAAAATGGAAGCTTTTGAGTAAGCAAAACTCTGTAAAAATGGCAATTTTGGTCACTGTGAGGGTTTAAAAAGTGCTTATTCAACATGAGGCATGATCCAATTGACATTTTGAATCATTTTTGGTACAGTCCAAAAAATCAATTTTCGGATGAAAAACGATGACTCCGGACCTGTCGAACGATCCCAAAATGGTCTATAATGATGAAATTTCAACATTTAATCTTTTGACTCTAAATGACTGTTGGATGTGAATTATGACTTTGTCAACTAGAATAAGTGTGTTTAAAGTTATTTCTGTGCCTGAAACGGGTCAAAATGGAAGCTTTTGAGTAAGCAAAACTCTGTAAAAATGGCAATTTGGTCACTTTGAGGGTTTAAAAAGTGGTTATTCAACATGAGGCATGATCCAATTGACATTTTGAATCATTTTTGGTGCAGTCCAAAAAATCTGTTTTCGGATGAAAAACGATGTCTCCGGACCTGTCGAACGATCCCAAAATGGTCTATAATGATGAAATTTCAACATTTAATCTTTTGACTCTAAATGACTGTTGGATGTGAATTATGACTTTGTCAACTAGAATAAGTGTGTTTAAAGTCATTTCTGTGCCTGAAACGGAACAAAATGGAAGCTTTTGAGTAAGCAAAACTCTGTAAAAATGGCAATTTTGGTCACTGTGAGGGTTTAAAAAGTGGTTATTCAACATGAGGCATGATCCAATTGACATTTTGAATCATTTTTGGTACAGTCCAAAAAATCAATTTTCGGATGAAAAACGATGACTCCGGACCTGTCGAACGATCCCAAAATGGTCTATAATGATGAAATTTTAACATTTCATCTTTTGACTCTAAATTACTGTTGGATGTGAATTAGGACTTTGTCAACTAGAATAAGTTTGTTTAAAGTCATTTCTGTGCCTGAAACGGGTCAAAATGGAAGCTTTTGAGTAAGCAAAACTCTGTAAAAATGGCAATTTTGGTCACTGTGAGGGTTTAAAAAGTGGTTATTCAACATGAGGCATGATCCAATTGACATTTTGAATCATTTTTGGTACAGTCCAAAAAATCAATTTTCGGATGAAAACGATGACTCCGGACCTGTCGAACGATCCCAAAATGGTCTATAATGATGAAATTTCAACATTTAATCTTTTGACTCTCAATTACTGTTGGATGTGAATTATGACTTTGTCAACTAGAATAAGTGTGTTTAAAGTCATTTCTGTGCCTGAAACGGGTCAAAATGGAAGCTTTTGAGTAAGCAAAACTCTGTAAAAATGGCAATTTTGGTCACTGTGAGGGTTTAAAAAGTGGTTATTTAACATGAGGCATGATCCAATTGACATTTTGAATCATTTTTGGTACAGTCCAAAAAATCATTTTTCGGATGAAAAACGATGACTCCGGACCTGTCGAACGATCCCAAAATGGTCTATAATGATGAAATTTCAACATTTAATCTTTTGACTCTAAATGACTGTTGGATGTGAATTATGACTTTGTCAACTAGAATAAGTGAGTTTAAAGTCATTTCTGTGCCTGAAACGGGTCAAAATGGAAGCTTTTGAGTAAGCAAAACTCTGTAAAAATGGCAATTTTGGTCACTGTGACGGTTTAAAAAGTGGTTATTCAACATGAGGCATGATCCAATTGACATTTTGAATCATTTTTGGTACAGTCCAAAAAATCAATTTTCGGGTGAAAAACGATGACTCCGGACCTGTCGAACGATCCCAAAATGGTCTATAATGATGAAATTTTAACATTTAATCTTTTGACTCTAAATTACTGTTTGATGTGAATTAGGACTTTGTCAACTAAAATAAGTGTGTTTAAAGTCATTTCTGTGCCTGAAATTGGTCAAAATTGAAGCTTTTGAGTAAGCAAAACTCTGTAAAAATGGCAATTTTGGTCACTGTGAGGGTTTAAAAAGTGGTTATTCAACATGAGGCATGATCCAATTGACATTTTGAATCATTTTTGGTACAGTCCAAAAAATCAATTTTCGGATGAAAAACGATGACTCCGGACCTGTCGAACGATCCCAAAATGGTCTATAATGATGAAATTTCAACATTTAATCTTTTGACTCTAAATGACTGTTGGATGTGAATTATGACTTTGTCAACTAAAGTAAGTGTGTTTAAAGTCATTTCTGTGCCTGAAACGGGTCAAAATTGAAGCTTTTGAGTAAGCAAAACTCTGTAAAAATGGCAATTTTGGTCACTGTGAGGGTTTAAAAAGTGGTTATTCAACATGAGGCATGATCCAATTGACATTTTGAATCATTTTTGGTCCAGTCCAAAAAATCAATTTTCAGATGAAAAACGATGACTCCGGACCTGTCGAACGATCCCAAAATGGTCTATAATGATAAAATTTTAACATTTAATCTTTTGACTCTAAATTACTGTTGGATGTGAATTAGGACTTTGTCAACTAAAATAAGTGTGTTTAAAGTCATTTCTGTGCCTGAAACGGGTCAAAATGGAAGCTTTTGAGTAAGCAAAACTCGGTAAAAATGGCAATTTTGGTCACTGTGAGGGTTGAAAAAGTGGTTATTCAACATGAGGCATGATCCAATTGACATTTTGAATCATTTTTGGTACAGTCCAAAAAATCAATTTTCGGATGAAAACCGATGACTCCGGACCTGTCAAACGATCCCAAAATGGTCTATAATGATGAAATTTCAACATTTAATCTTTTGGCTCTAAATGACTGTTGGATGTGAATTATGACTTTGTCAACTAGAATAAGTGTGTTTAAAGTCATTTCTGTGCCTGAAACGGGTCAAAATGGAAGCTTTTGAGTAAGCAAAACTCTGTAAAAATGGCAATTGTGGTCACTGTGAGGGTTTAAAAAGTGGTTATTCAACATGAGGCATGATCCAATTGACATTTTGAATCATTTTTGGTACAGTCCAAAAAATCAATTTTCGGATGAAAAACGATGACTCCGGACCTGTCGAACGATCCCAAAATGGTCTATAATGATGAAATTTCAACATTTAATCTTTTGACTCTAAATGACTGTTGGATGTGAATTATGACTTTGTCAACTAGAATAAGTGTGTTTAAAGTTATTTCTGTGCCTGAAACGGGTCAAAATGGAAGCTTTTGAGTAAGCAAAACTCTGTAAAAATGGCAATTTGGTCACTTTGAGGGTTTAAAAAGTGGTTATTCAACATGAGGCATGATCCAATTGACATTTTGAATCATTTTTGGTGCAGTCCAAAAAATCTGTTTTCGGATAAAAAACGATGTCTCCGGACCTGTCGAACGATCCCAAAATGGTCTATAATGATGAAATTTCAACATTTAATCTTTTGACTCTAAATGACTGTTTGATGTGAATTATGACTTTGTCAACTAGAATAAGTGTGTTTAAAGTCATTTCTGTGCCTGAAACGGAACAAAATGGAAGCTTTTGAGTAAGCAAAACTCTGTAAAAATGGCAATTTTGGTCACTGTGAGGGTTTAAAAAGTGGTTATTCAACATGAGGCATGATCCAATTGACATTTTGAATCATTTTTGGTACAGTCCAAAAAATCAATTTTCGGATGAAAAACGATGACTCCGGACCTGTCGAACGATCCCAAAATGGTCTATAATGATGAAATTTCAACATTTAATCTTTTGACTCTAAATGACTGTTGGATGTGAATTATGACTTTGTCAACTAAAGTAAGTGTGTTTAAAGTCATTTCTGTGCCTGAAACGGGTCAAAATTGAAGCTTTTGAGTAAGCAAAACTCTGTAAAAATGGCAATTTTGGTCACTGTGAGGGTTGAAAAAGTGGTTATTCAACATGAGGCATGATCCAATTGACATTTTGAATCATTTTTGGTACAGTCCAAAAAATCAATTTTCGGATGAAAACCGATGACTCCGGACCTGTCAAACGATCCCAAAATGGTCTATAATGATGAAATTTCAACATTTAATCTTTTGGCTCTAAATGACTGTTGGATGTGAATTATGACTTTGTCAACTAGAATAAGTGTGTTTAAAGTCATTTCTGTGCCTGAAACGGGTCAAAATGGAAGCTTTTGAGTAAGCAAAACTCTGTAAAAATGGCAATTTTGGTCACTGTGAGGGTTTAAAAAGTGCTTATTCAACATGAGGCATGATCCAATTGACATTTTGAATCATTTTTGGTACAGTCCAAAAAATCAATTTTCGGATGAAAAACGATGACTCCGGACCTGTCGAACGATCCCAAAATGGTCTATAATGATGAAATTTCAACATTTAATCTTTTGACTCTAAATGACTGTTGGATGTGAATTATGACTTTGTCAACTAGAATAAGTGTGTTTAAAGTTATTTCTGTGCCTGAAACGGGTCAAAATGGAAGCTTTTGAGTAAGCAAAACTCTGTAAAAATGGCAATTTGGTCACTTTGAGGGTTTAAAAAGTGGTTATTCAACATGAGGCATGATCCAATTGACATTTTGAATCATTTTTGGTGCAGTCCAAAAAATCTGTTTTCGGATGAAAAACGATGTCTCCGGACCTGTCGAACGATCCCAAAATGGTCTATAATGATGAAATTTCAACATTTAATCTTTTGACTCTAAATGACTGTTGGATGTGAATTATGACTTTGTCAACTAGAATAAGTGTGTTTAAAGTCATTTCTGTGCCTGAAACGGAACAAAATGGAAGCTTTTGAGTAAGCAAAACTCTGTAAAAATGGCAATTTTGGTCACTGTGAGGGTTTAAAAAGTGGTTATTCAACATGAGGCATGATCCAATTGACATTTTGAATCATTTTTGGTACAGTCCAAAAAATCAATTTTCGGATGAAAAACGATGACTCCGGACCTGTCGAACGATCCCAAAATGGTCTATAATGATGAAATTTTAACATTTCATCTTTTGACTCTAAATTACTGTTGGATGTGAATTAGGACTTTGTCAACTAGAATAAGTTTGTTTAAAGTCATTTCTGTGCCTGAAACGGGTCAAAATGGAAGCTTTTGAGTAAGCAAAACTCTGTAAAAATGGCAATTTTGGTCACTGTGAGGGTTTAAAAAGTGGTTATTCAACATGAGGCATGATCCAATTGACATTTTGAATCATTTTTGGTACAGTCCAAAAAATCAATTTTCGGATGAAAAACGATGACTCCGGACCTGTCGAACGATCCCAAAATGGTCTATAATGATGAAATTTCAACATTTAATCTTTTGACTCTAAATGACTGTTGGATGTGAATTATGACTTTGTCAACTAAAGTAAGTGTGTTTAAAGTCATTTCTGTGCCTGAAACGGGTCAAAATTGAAGCTTTTGAGTAAGCAAAACTCTGTAAAAATGGCAATTTTGGTCACTGTGAGGGTTGAAAAAGTGGTTATTCAACATGAGGCATGATCCAATTGACATTTTGAATCATTTTTGGTACAGTCCAAAAAATCAATTTTCGGATGAAAACCGATGACTCCGGACCTGTCAAACGATCCCAAAATGGTCTATAATGATGAAATTTCAACATTTAATCTTTTGGCTCTAAATGACTGTTGGATGTGAATTATGACTTTGTCAACTAGAATAAGTGTGTTTAAAGTCATTTCTGTGCCTGAAACGGGTCAAAATGGAAGCTTTTGAGTAAGCAAAACTCTGTAAAAATGGCAATTTTGGTCACTGTGAGGGTTTAAAAAGTGCTTATTCAACATGAGGCATGATCCAATTGACATTTTGAATCATTTTTGGTACAGTCCAAAAAATCAATTTTCGGATGAAAAACGATGACTCCGGACCTGTCGAACGATCCCAAAATGGTCTATAATGATGAAATTTCAACATTTAATCTTTTGACTCTAAATGACTGTTGGATGTGAATTATGACTTTGTCAACTAGAATAAGTGTGTTTAAAGTTATTTCTGTGCCTGAAACGGGTCAAAATGGAAGCTTTTGAGTAAGCAAAACTCTGTAAAAATGGCAATTTGGTCACTTTGAGGGTTTAAAAAGTGGTTATTCAACATGAGGCATGATCCAATTGACATTTTGAATCATTTTTGGTGCAGTCCAAAAAATCTGTTTTCGGATGAAAAACGATGTCTCCGGACCTGTCGAACGATCCCAAAATGGTCTATAATGATGAAATTTCAACATTTAATCTTTTGACTCTAAATGACTGTTGGATGTGAATTATGACTTTGTCAACTAGAATAAGTGTGTTTAAAGTCATTTCTGTGCCTGAAACGGAACAAAATGGAAGCTTTTGAGTAAGCAAAACTCTGTAAAAATGGCAATTTTGGTCACTGTGAGGGTTTAAAAAGTGGTTATTCAACATGAGGCATGATCCAATTGACATTTTGAATCATTTTTGGTACAGTCCAAAAAATCAATTTTCGGATGAAAAACGATGACTCCGGACCTGTCGAACGATCCCAAAATGGTCTATAATGATGAAATTTTAACATTTCATCTTTTGACTCTAAATTACTGTTGGATGTGAATTAGGACTTTGTCAACTAGAATAAGTTTGTTTAAAGTCATTTCTGTGCCTGAAACGGGTCAAAATGGAAGCTTTTGAGTAAGCAAAACTCTGTAAAAATGGCAATTTTGGTCACTGTGAGGGTTTAAAAAGTGGTTATTCAACATGAGGCATGATCCAATTGACATTTTGAATCATTTTTGGTACAGTCCAAAAAATCAATTTTCGGATGAAAACGATGACTCCGGACCTGTCGAACGATCCCAAAATGGTCTATAATGATGAAATTTCAACATTTAATCTTTTGACTCTCAATTACTGTTGGATGTGAATTATGACTTTGTCAACTAGAATAAGTGTGTTTAAAGTCATTTCTGTGCCTGAAACGGGTCAAAATGGAAGCTTTTGAGTAAGCAAAACTCTGTAAAAATGGCAATTTTGGTCACTGTGAGGGTTTAAAAAGTGGTTATTTAACATGAGGCATGATCCAATTGACATTTTGAATCATTTTTGGTACAGTCCAAAAAATCATTTTTCGGATGAAAAACGATGACTCCGGACCTGTCGAACGATCCCAAAATGGTCTATAATGATGAAATTTCAACATTTAATCTTTTGACTCTAAATGACTGTTGGATGTGAATTATGACTTTGTCAACTAAAGTAAGTGTGTTTAAAGTCATTTCTGTGCCTGAAACGGGTCAAAATTGAAGCTTTTGAGTAAGCAAAACTCTGTAAAAATGGCAATTTTGGTCACTGTGAGGGTTTAAAAAGTGGTTATTCAACATGAGGCATGATCCAATTGACATTTTGAATCATTTTTGGTCCAGTCCAAAAAATCAATTTTCGGATGAAAAACGATGACTCCGGACCTGTCGAACGATCCCAAAATGGTCTATAATGATAAAATTTTAACATTTAATCTTTTGACTCTAAATTACTGTTGGATGTGAATTAGGACTTTGTCAACTAAAATAAGTGTGTTTAAAGTCATTTCTGTGCCTGAAACGGGTCAAAATGGAAGCTTTTGAGTAAGCAAAACTCGGTAAAAATGGCAATTTTGGTCACTGTGAGGGTTGAAAAAGTGGTTATTCAACATGAGGCATGATCCAATTGACATTTTGAATCATTTTTGGTACAGTCCAAAAAATCAATTTTCGGATGAAAACCGATGACTCCGGACCTGTCAAACGATCCCAAAATGGTCTATAATGATGAAATTTCAACATTTAATCTTTTGGCTCTAAATGACTGTTGGATGTGAATTATGACTTTGTCAACTAGAATAAGTGTGTTTAAAGTCATTTCTGTGCCTGAAACGGGTCAAAATGGAAGCTTTTGAGTAAGCAAAACTCTGTAAAAATGGCAATTGTGGTCACTGTGAGGGTTTAAAAAGTGGTTATTCAACATGAGGCATGATCCAATTGACATTTTGAATCATTTTTGGTACAGTCCAAAAAATCAATTTTCGGATGAAAAACGATGACTCCGGACCTGTCGAACGATCCCAAAATGGTCTATAATGATGAAATTTCAACATTTAATCTTTTGACTCTAAATGACTGTTGGATGTGAATTATGACTTTGTCAACTAGAATAAGTGTGTTTAAAGTTATTTCTGTGCCTGAAACGGGTCAAAATGGAAGCTTTTGAGTAAGCAAAACTCTGTAAAAATGGCAATTTGGTCACTTTGAGGGTTTAAAAAGTGGTTATTCAACATGAGGCATGATCCAATTGACATTTTGAATCATTTTTGGTGCAGTCCAAAAAATCTGTTTTCGGATAAAAAACGATGTCTCCGGACCTGTCGAACGATCCCAAAATGGTCTATAATGATGAAATTTCAACATTTAATCTTTTGACTCTAAATGACTGTTTGATGTGAATTATGACTTTGTCAACTAGAATAAGTGTGTTTAAAGTCATTTCTGTGCCTGAAACGGAACAAAATGGAAGCTTTTGAGTAAGCAAAACTCTGTAAAAATGGCAATTTTGGTCACTGTGAGGGTTTAAAAAGTGGTTATTCAACATGAGGCATGATCCAATTGACATTTTGAATCATTTTTGGTACAGTCCAAAAAATCAATTTTCGGATGAAAAACGATGACTCCGGACCTGTCGAACGATCCCAAAATGGTCTATAATGATGAAATTTTAACATTTCATCTTTTGACTCTAAATTACTGTTGGATGTGAATTAGGACTTTGTCAACTAGAATAAGTTTGTTTAAAGTCATTTCTGTGCCTGAAACGGGTCAAAATGGAAGCTTTTGAGTAAGCAAAACTCTGTAAAAATGGCAATTTTGGTCACTGCGAGGGTTTAAAAAGTGGTTATTCAACATGAGGCATGATCCAATTGACATTTTGAATCATTTTTGGTACAGTCCAAAAAATCATTTTTCGGATGAAAAACGATGACTCCGGACCTGTCGAACGATCCCAAAATGGTCTATAATGATGAAATTTTAACATTTAATCTTTTGACTAAATGACTGTTGGATGTGAATTATGACTTTGTCAACTAGAATAAGTGTGTTTAAAGTCATTTCTGTGCCTGAAACGGGTCAAAATGGAAGATTTTGAGTAAGCAAAACTCTGTAAAAATGGCAATTTTGGTCACTGTGAGGGTTTAAAAAGTGGTTATTCAACATGAGGCATGATCCAATTGACATTTTGAATCATTTTTGGTACAGTCCAAAAAATCAATTTTCGGATGAAAAACGATGACTCCGGACCTGTCGAACGATCCCAAAATGGTCTATAATGATGAAATTTTAACATTTAATCTTTTGACTCTAAATTACTGTTTGATGTGAATTAGGACTTTGTCAACTAAAATAAGTGTGTTTAAAGTCATTTCTGTGCCTGAAATTGGTCAAAATTGAAGCTTTTGAGTAAGCAAAACTCTGTAAAAATGGCAATTTTGGTCACTGTGAGGGTTTAAAAAGTGGTTATTCAACATGAGGCATGATCCAATTGACATTTTGAATCATTTTTGGTACAGTCCAAAAAATCAATTTTCGGATGAAAAACGATGACTCCGGACCTGTCGAACGATCCCAAAATGGTCTATAATGATGAAATTTCAACATTTAATCTTTTGACTCTAAATGACTGTTGGATGTGAATTATGACTTTGTCAACTAAAGTAAGTGTGTTTAAAGTCATTTCTGTGCCTGAAACGGGTCAAAATTGAAGCTTTTGAGTAAGCAAAACTCTGTAAAAATGGCAATTTTGGTCACTGTGAGGGTTGAAAAAGTGGTTATTCAACATGAGGCATGATCCAATTGACATTTTGAATCATTTTTGGTACAGTCCAAAAAATCAATTTTCGGATGAAAACCGATGACTCCGGACCTGTCAAACGATCCCAAAATGGTCTATAATGATGAAATTTCAACATTTAATCTTTTGGCTCTAAATGACTGTTGGATGTGAATTATGACTTTGTCAACTAGAATAAGTGTGTTTAAAGTCATTTCTGTGCCTGAAACGGGTCAAAATGGAAGCTTTTGAGTAAGCAAAACTCTGTAAAAATGGCAATTTTGGTCACTGTGAGGGTTTAAAAAGTGCTTATTCAACATGAGGCATGATCCAATTGACATTTTGAATCATTTTTGGTACAGTCCAAAAAATCAATTTTCGGATGAAAAACGATGACTCCGGACCTGTCGAACGATCCCAAAATGGTCTATAATGATGAAATTTCAACATTTAATCTTTTGACTCTAAATGACTGTTGGATGTGAATTATGACTTTGTCAACTAGAATAAGTGTGTTTAAAGTTATTTCTGTGCCTGAAACGGGTCAAAATGGAAGCTTTTGAGTAAGCAAAACTCTGTAAAAATGGCAATTTGGTCACTTTGAGGGTTTAAAAAGTGGTTATTCAACATGAGGCATGATCCAATTGACATTTTGAATCATTTTTGGTGCAGTCCAAAAAATCTGTTTTCGGATGAAAAACGATGTCTCCGGACCTGTCGAACGATCCCAAAATGGTCTATAATGATGAAATTTCAACATTTAATCTTTTGACTCTAAATGACTGTTGGATGTGAATTATGACTTTGTCAACTAGAATAAGTGTGTTTAAAGTCATTTCTGTGCCTGAAACGGAACAAAATGGAAGCTTTTGAGTAAGCAAAACTCTGTAAAAATGGCAATTTTGGTCACTGTGAGGGTTTAAAAAGTGGTTATTCAACATGAGGCATGATCCAATTGACATTTTGAATCATTTTTGGTACAGTCCAAAAAATCAATTTTCGGATGAAAAACGATGACTCCGGACCTGTCGAACGATCCCAAAATGGTCTATAATGATGAAATTTTAACATTTCATCTTTTGACTCTAAATTACTGTTGGATGTGAATTAGGACTTTGTCAACTAGAATAAGTTTGTTTAAAGTCATTTCTGTGCCTGAAACGGGTCAAAATGGAAGCTTTTGAGTAAGCAAAACTCTGTAAAAATGGCAATTTTGGTCACTGTGAGGGTTTAAAAAGTGGTTATTCAACATGAGGCATGATCCAATTGACATTTTGAATCATTTTTGGTACAGTCCAAAAAATCAATTTTCGGATGAAAACGATGACTCCGGACCTGTCGAACGATCCCAAAATGGTCTATAATGATGAAATTTCAACATTTAATCTTTTGACTCTCAATTACTGTTGGATGTGAATTATGACTTTGTCAACTAGAATAAGTGTGTTTAAAGTCATTTCTGTGCCTGAAACGGGTCAAAATGGAAGCTTTTGAGTAAGCAAAACTCTGTAAAAATGGCAATTTTGGTCACTGTGAGGGTTTAAAAAGTGGTTATTTAACATGAGGCATGATCCAATTGACATTTTGAATCATTTTTGGTACAGTCCAAAAAATCATTTTTCGGATGAAAAACGATGACTCCGGACCTGTCGAACGATCCCAAAATGGTCTATAATGATGAAATTTCAACATTTAATCTTTTGACTCTAAATGACTGTTGGATGTGAATTATGACTTTGTCAACTAGAATAAGTGAGTTTAAAGTCATTTCTGTGCCTGAAACGGGTCAAAATGGAAGCTTTTGAGTAAGCAAAACTCTGTAAAAATGGCAATTTTGGTCACTGTGACGGTTTAAAAAGTGGTTATTCAACATGAGGCATGATCCAATTGACATTTTGAATCATTTTTGGTACAGTCCAAAAAATCAATTTTCGGGTGAAAAACGATGACTCCGGACCTGTCGAACGATCCCAAAATGGTCTATAATGATGAAATTTTAACATTTAATCTTTTGACTCTAAATTACTGTTTGATGTGAATTAGGACTTTGTCAACTAAAATAAGTGTGTTTAAAGTCATTTCTGTGCCTGAAATTGGTCAAAATTGAAGCTTTTGAGTAAGCAAAACTCTGTAAAAATGGCAATTTTGGTCACTGTGAGGGTTTAAAAAGTGGTTATTCAACATGAGGCATGATCCAATTGACATTTTGAATCATTTTTGGTACAGTCCAAAAAATCAATTTTCGGATGAAAAACGATGACTCCGGACCTGTCGAACGATCCCAAAATGGTCTATAATGATGAAATTTCAACATTTAATCTTTTGACTCTAAATGACTGTTGGATGTGAATTATGACTTTGTCAACTAAAGTAAGTGTGTTTAAAGTCATTTCTGTGCCTGAAACGGGTCAAAATTGAAGCTTTTGAGTAAGCAAAACTCTGTAAAAATGGCAATTTTGGTCACTGTGAGGGTTTAAAAAGTGGTTATTCAACATGAGGCATGATCCAATTGACATTTTGAATCATTTTTGGTCCAGTCCAAAAAATCAATTTTCAGATGAAAAACGATGACTCCGGACCTGTCGAACGATCCCAAAATGGTCTATAATGATAAAATTTTAACATTTAATCTTTTGACTCTAAATTACTGTTGGATGTGAATTAGGACTTTGTCAACTAAAATAAGTGTGTTTAAAGTCATTTCTGTGCCTGAAACGGGTCAAAATGGAAGCTTTTGAGTAAGCAAAACTCGGTAAAAATGGCAATTTTGGTCACTGTGAGGGTTGAAAAAGTGGTTATTCAACATGAGGCATGATCCAATTGACATTTTGAATCATTTTTGGTACAGTCCAAAAAATCAATTTTCGGATGAAAACCGATGACTCCGGACCTGTCAAACGATCCCAAAATGGTCTATAATGATGAAATTTCAACATTTAATCTTTTGGCTCTAAATGACTGTTGGATGTGAATTATGACTTTGTCAACTAGAATAAGTGTGTTTAAAGTCATTTCTGTGCCTGAAACGGGTCAAAATGGAAGCTTTTGAGTAAGCAAAACTCTGTAAAAATGGCAATTGTGGTCACTGTGAGGGTTTAAAAAGTGGTTATTCAACATGAGGCATGATCCAATTGACATTTTGAATCATTTTTGGTACAGTCCAAAAAATCAATTTTCGGATGAAAAACGATGACTCCGGACCTGTCGAACGATCCCAAAATGGTCTATAATGATGAAATTTCAACATTTAATCTTTTGACTCTAAATGACTGTTGGATGTGAATTATGACTTTGTCAACTAGAATAAGTGTGTTTAAAGTTATTTCTGTGCCTGAAACGGGTCAAAATGGAAGCTTTTGAGTAAGCAAAACTCTGTAAAAATGGCAATTTGGTCACTTTGAGGGTTTAAAAAGTGGTTATTCAACATGAGGCATGATCCAATTGACATTTTGAATCATTTTTGGTGCAGTCCAAAAAATCTGTTTTCGGATAAAAAACGATGTCTCCGGACCTGTCGAACGATCCCAAAATGGTCTATAATGATGAAATTTCAACATTTAATCTTTTGACTCTAAATGACTGTTTGATGTGAATTATGACTTTGTCAACTAGAATAAGTGTGTTTAAAGTCATTTCTGTGCCTGAAACGGAACAAAATGGAAGCTTTTGAGTAAGCAAAACTCTGTAAAAATGGCAATTTTGGTCACTGTGAGGGTTTAAAAAGTGGTTATTCAACATGAGGCATGATCCAATTGACATTTTGAATCATTTTTGGTACAGTCCAAAAAATCAATTTTCGGATGAAAAACGATGACTCCGGACCTGTCGAACGATCCCAAAATGGTCTATAATGATGAAATTTCAACATTTAATCTTTTGACTCTAAATGACTGTTGGATGTGAATTATGACTTTGTCAACTAAAGTAAGTGTGTTTAAAGTCATTTCTGTGCCTGAAACGGGTCAAAATTGAAGCTTTTGAGTAAGCAAAACTCTGTAAAAATGGCAATTTTGGTCACTGTGAGGGTTGAAAAAGTGGTTATTCAACATGAGGCATGATCCAATTGACATTTTGAATCATTTTTGGTACAGTCCAAAAAATCAATTTTCGGATGAAAACCGATGACTCCGGACCTGTCAAACGATCCCAAAATGGTCTATAATGATGAAATTTCAACATTTAATCTTTTGGCTCTAAATGACTGTTGGATGTGAATTATGACTTTGTCAACTAGAATAAGTGTGTTTAAAGTCATTTCTGTGCCTGAAACGGGTCAAAATGGAAGCTTTTGAGTAAGCAAAACTCTGTAAAAATGGCAATTTTGGTCACTGTGAGGGTTTAAAAAGTGCTTATTCAACATGAGGCATGATCCAATTGACATTTTGAATCATTTTTGGTACAGTCCAAAAAATCAATTTTCGGATGAAAAACGATGACTCCGGACCTGTCGAACGATCCCAAAATGGTCTATAATGATGAAATTTCAACATTTAATCTTTTGACTCTAAATGACTGTTGGATGTGAATTATGACTTTGTCAACTAGAATAAGTGTGTTTAAAGTTATTTCTGTGCCTGAAACGGGTCAAAATGGAAGCTTTTGAGTAAGCAAAACTCTGTAAAAATGGCAATTTGGTCACTTTGAGGGTTTAAAAAGTGGTTATTCAACATGAGGCATGATCCAATTGACATTTTGAATCATTTTTGGTGCAGTCCAAAAAATCTGTTTTCGGATGAAAAACGATGTCTCCGGACCTGTCGAACGATCCCAAAATGGTCTATAATGATGAAATTTCAACATTTAATCTTTTGACTCTAAATGACTGTTGGATGTGAATTATGACTTTGTCAACTAGAATAAGTGTGTTTAAAGTCATTTCTGTGCCTGAAACGGAACAAAATGGAAGCTTTTGAGTAAGCAAAACTCTGTAAAAATGGCAATTTTGGTCACTGTGAGGGTTTAAAAAGTGGTTATTCAACATGAGGCATGATCCAATTGACATTTTGAATCATTTTTGGTACAGTCCAAAAAATCAATTTTCGGATGAAAAACGATGACTCCGGACCTGTCGAACGATCCCAAAATGGTCTATAATGATGAAATTTTAACATTTCATCTTTTGACTCTAAATTACTGTTGGATGTGAATTAGGACTTTGTCAACTAGAATAAGTTTGTTTAAAGTCATTTCTGTGCCTGAAACGGGTCAAAATGGAAGCTTTTGAGTAAGCAAAACTCTGTAAAAATGGCAATTTTGGTCACTGTGAGGGTTTAAAAAGTGGTTATTCAACATGAGGCATGATCCAATTGACATTTTGAATCATTTTTGGTACAGTCCAAAAAATCAATTTTCGGATGAAAAACGATGACTCCGGACCTGTCGAACGATCCCAAAATGGTCTATAATGATGAAATTTCAACATTTAATCTTTTGACTCTAAATGACTGTTGGATGTGAATTATGACTTTGTCAACTAAAGTAAGTGTGTTTAAAGTCATTTCTGTGCCTGAAACGGGTCAAAATTGAAGCTTTTGAGTAAGCAAAACTCTGTAAAAATGGCAATTTTGGTCACTGTGAGGGTTGAAAAAGTGGTTATTCAACATGAGGCATGATCCAATTGACATTTTGAATCATTTTTGGTACAGTCCAAAAAATCAATTTTCGGATGAAAACCGATGACTCCGGACCTGTCAAACGATCCCAAAATGGTCTATAATGATGAAATTTCAACATTTAATCTTTTGGCTCTAAATGACTGTTGGATGTGAATTATGACTTTGTCAACTAGAATAAGTGTGTTTAAAGTCATTTCTGTGCCTGAAACGGGTCAAAATGGAAGCTTTTGAGTAAGCAAAACTCTGTAAAAATGGCAATTTTGGTCACTGTGAGGGTTTAAAAAGTGCTTATTCAACATGAGGCATGATCCAATTGACATTTTGAATCATTTTTGGTACAGTCCAAAAAATCAATTTTCGGATGAAAAACGATGACTCCGGACCTGTCGAACGATCCCAAAATGGTCTATAATGATGAAATTTCAACATTTAATCTTTTGACTCTAAATGACTGTTGGATGTGAATTATGACTTTGTCAACTAGAATAAGTGTGTTTAAAGTTATTTCTGTGCCTGAAACGGGTCAAAATGGAAGCTTTTGAGTAAGCAAAACTCTGTAAAAATGGCAATTTGGTCACTTTGAGGGTTTAAAAAGTGGTTATTCAACATGAGGCATGATCCAATTGACATTTTGAATCATTTTTGGTGCAGTCCAAAAAATCTGTTTTCGGATGAAAAACGATGTCTCCGGACCTGTCGAACGATCCCAAAATGGTCTATAATGATGAAATTTCAACATTTAATCTTTTGACTCTAAATGACTGTTGGATGTGAATTATGACTTTGTCAACTAGAATAAGTGTGTTTAAAGTCATTTCTGTGCCTGAAACGGAACAAAATGGAAGCTTTTGAGTAAGCAAAACTCTGTAAAAATGGCAATTTTGGTCACTGTGAGGGTTTAAAAAGTGGTTATTCAACATGAGGCATGATCCAATTGACATTTTGAATCATTTTTGGTACAGTCCAAAAAATCAATTTTCGGATGAAAAACGATGACTCCGGACCTGTCGAACGATCCCAAAATGGTCTATAATGATGAAATTTTAACATTTCATCTTTTGACTCTAAATTACTGTTGGATGTGAATTAGGACTTTGTCAACTAGAATAAGTTTGTTTAAAGTCATTTCTGTGCCTGAAACGGGTCAAAATGGAAGCTTTTGAGTAAGCAAAACTCTGTAAAAATGGCAATTTTGGTCACTGTGAGGGTTTAAAAAGTGGTTATTCAACATGAGGCATGATCCAATTGACATTTTGAATCATTTTTGGTACAGTCCAAAAAATCAATTTTCGGATGAAAACGATGACTCCGGACCTGTCGAACGATCCCAAAATGGTCTATAATGATGAAATTTCAACATTTAATCTTTTGACTCTCAATTACTGTTGGATGTGAATTATGACTTTGTCAACTAGAATAAGTGTGTTTAAAGTCATTTCTGTGCCTGAAACGGGTCAAAATGGAAGCTTTTGAGTAAGCAAAACTCTGTAAAAATGGCAATTTTGGTCACTGTGAGGGTTTAAAAAGTGGTTATTTAACATGAGGCATGATCCAATTGACATTTTGAATCATTTTTGGTACAGTCCAAAAAATCATTTTTCGGATGAAAAACGATGACTCCGGACCTGTCGAACGATCCCAAAATGGTCTATAATGATGAAATTTCAACATTTAATCTTTTGACTCTAAATGACTGTTGGATGTGAATTATGACTTTGTCAACTAAAGTAAGTGTGTTTAAAGTCATTTCTGTGCCTGAAACGGGTCAAAATTGAAGCTTTTGAGTAAGCAAAACTCTGTAAAAATGGCAATTTTGGTCACTGTGAGGGTTTAAAAAGTGGTTATTCAACATGAGGCATGATCCAATTGACATTTTGAATCATTTTTGGTCCAGTCCAAAAAATCAATTTTCGGATGAAAAACGATGACTCCGGACCTGTCGAACGATCCCAAAATGGTCTATAATGATAAAATTTTAACATTTAATCTTTTGACTCTAAATTACTGTTGGATGTGAATTAGGACTTTGTCAACTAAAATAAGTGTGTTTAAAGTCATTTCTGTGCCTGAAACGGGTCAAAATGGAAGCTTTTGAGTAAGCAAAACTCGGTAAAAATGGCAATTTTGGTCACTGTGAGGGTTGAAAAAGTGGTTATTCAACATGAGGCATGATCCAATTGACATTTTGAATCATTTTTGGTACAGTCCAAAAAATCAATTTTCGGATGAAAACCGATGACTCCGGACCTGTCAAACGATCCCAAAATGGTCTATAATGATGAAATTTCAACATTTAATCTTTTGGCTCTAAATGACTGTTGGATGTGAATTATGACTTTGTCAACTAGAATAAGTGTGTTTAAAGTCATTTCTGTGCCTGAAACGGGTCAAAATGGAAGCTTTTGAGTAAGCAAAACTCTGTAAAAATGGCAATTGTGGTCACTGTGAGGGTTTAAAAAGTGGTTATTCAACATGAGGCATGATCCAATTGACATTTTGAATCATTTTTGGTACAGTCCAAAAAATCAATTTTCGGATGAAAAACGATGACTCCGGACCTGTCGAACGATCCCAAAATGGTCTATAATGATGAAATTTCAACATTTAATCTTTTGACTCTAAATGACTGTTGGATGTGAATTATGACTTTGTCAACTAGAATAAGTGTGTTTAAAGTTATTTCTGTGCCTGAAACGGGTCAAAATGGAAGCTTTTGAGTAAGCAAAACTCTGTAAAAATGGCAATTTGGTCACTTTGAGGGTTTAAAAAGTGGTTATTCAACATGAGGCATGATCCAATTGACATTTTGAATCATTTTTGGTGCAGTCCAAAAAATCTGTTTTCGGATAAAAAACGATGTCTCCGGACCTGTCGAACGATCCCAAAATGGTCTATAATGATGAAATTTCAACATTTAATCTTTTGACTCTAAATGACTGTTTGATGTGAATTATGACTTTGTCAACTAGAATAAGTGTGTTTAAAGTCATTTCTGTGCCTGAAACGGAACAAAATGGAAGCTTTTGAGTAAGCAAAACTCTGTAAAAATGGCAATTTTGGTCACTGTGAGGGTTTAAAAAGTGGTTATTCAACATGAGGCATGATCCAATTGACATTTTGAATCATTTTTGGTACAGTCCAAAAAATCAATTTTCGGATGAAAAACGATGACTCCGGACCTGTCGAACGATCCCAAAATGGTCTATAATGATGAAATTTTAACATTTCATCTTTTGACTCTAAATTACTGTTGGATGTGAATTAGGACTTTGTCAACTAGAATAAGTTTGTTTAAAGTCATTTCTGTGCCTGAAACGGGTCAAAATGGAAGCTTTTGAGTAAGCAAAACTCTGTAAAAATGGCAATTTTGGTCACTGCGAGGGTTTAAAAAGTGGTTATTCAACATGAGGCATGATCCAATTGACATTTTGAATCATTTTTGGTACAGTCCAAAAAATCATTTTTCGGATGAAAAACGATGACTCCGGACCTGTCGAACGATCCCAAAATGGTCTATAATGATGAAATTTTAACATTTAATCTTTTGACTAAATGACTGTTGGATGTGAATTATGACTTTGTCAACTAGAATAAGTGTGTTTAAAGTCATTTCTGTGCCTGAAACGGGTCAAAATGGAAGATTTTGAGTAAGCAAAACTCTGTAAAAATGGCAATTTTGGTCACTGTGAGGGTTTAAAAAGTGGTTATTCAACATGAGGCATGATCCAATTGACATTTTGAATCATTTTTGGTACAGTCCAAAAAATCAATTTTCGGATGAAAAACGATGACTCCGGACCTGTCGAACGATCCCAAAATGGTCTATAATGATGAAATTTTAACATTTAATCTTTTGACTCTAAATTACTGTTTGATGTGAATTAGGACTTTGTCAACTAAAATAAGTGTGTTTAAAGTCATTTCTGTGCCTGAAATTGGTCAAAATTGAAGCTTTTGAGTAAGCAAAACTCTGTAAAAATGGCAATTTTGGTCACTGTGAGGGTTTAAAAAGTGGTTATTCAACATGAGGCATGATCCAATTGACATTTTGAATCATTTTTGGTACAGTCCAAAAAATCAATTTTCGGATGAAAAACGATGACTCCGGACCTGTCGAACGATCCCAAAATGGTCTATAATGATGAAATTTCAACATTTAATCTTTTGACTCTAAATGACTGTTGGATGTGAATTATGACTTTGTCAACTAAAGTAAGTGTGTTTAAAGTCATTTCTGTGCCTGAAACGGGTCAAAATTGAAGCTTTTGAGTAAGCAAAACTCTGTAAAAATGGCAATTTTGGTCACTGTGAGGGTTGAAAAAGTGGTTATTCAACATGAGGCATGATCCAATTGACATTTTGAATCATTTTTGGTACAGTCCAAAAAATCAATTTTCGGATGAAAACCGATGACTCCGGACCTGTCAAACGATCCCAAAATGGTCTATAATGATGAAATTTCAACATTTAATCTTTTGGCTCTAAATGACTGTTGGATGTGAATTATGACTTTGTCAACTAGAATAAGTGTGTTTAAAGTCATTTCTGTGCCTGAAACGGGTCAAAATGGAAGCTTTTGAGTAAGCAAAACTCTGTAAAAATGGCAATTTTGGTCACTGTGAGGGTTTAAAAAGTGCTTATTCAACATGAGGCATGATCCAATTGACATTTTGAATCATTTTTGGTACAGTCCAAAAAATCAATTTTCGGATGAAAAACGATGACTCCGGACCTGTCGAACGATCCCAAAATGGTCTATAATGATGAAATTTCAACATTTAATCTTTTGACTCTAAATGACTGTTGGATGTGAATTATGACTTTGTCAACTAGAATAAGTGTGTTTAAAGTTATTTCTGTGCCTGAAACGGGTCAAAATGGAAGCTTTTGAGTAAGCAAAACTCTGTAAAAATGGCAATTTGGTCACTTTGAGGGTTTAAAAAGTGGTTATTCAACATGAGGCATGATCCAATTGACATTTTGAATCATTTTTGGTGCAGTCCAAAAAATCTGTTTTCGGATGAAAAACGATGTCTCCGGACCTGTCGAACGATCCCAAAATGGTCTATAATGATGAAATTTCAACATTTAATCTTTTGACTCTAAATGACTGTTGGATGTGAATTATGACTTTGTCAACTAGAATAAGTGTGTTTAAAGTCATTTCTGTGCCTGAAACGGAACAAAATGGAAGCTTTTGAGTAAGCAAAACTCTGTAAAAATGGCAATTTTGGTCACTGTGAGGGTTTAAAAAGTGGTTATTCAACATGAGGCATGATCCAATTGACATTTTGAATCATTTTTGGTACAGTCCAAAAAATCAATTTTCGGATGAAAAACGATGACTCCGGACCTGTCGAACGATCCCAAAATGGTCTATAATGATGAAATTTTAACATTTCATCTTTTGACTCTAAATTACTGTTGGATGTGAATTAGGACTTTGTCAACTAGAATAAGTTTGTTTAAAGTCATTTCTGTGCCTGAAACGGGTCAAAATGGAAGCTTTTGAGTAAGCAAAACTCTGTAAAAATGGCAATTTTGGTCACTGTGAGGGTTTAAAAAGTGGTTATTCAACATGAGGCATGATCCAATTGACATTTTGAATCATTTTTGGTACAGTCCAAAAAATCAATTTTCGGATGAAAACGATGACTCCGGACCTGTCGAACGATCCCAAAATGGTCTATAATGATGAAATTTCAACATTTAATCTTTTGACTCTCAATTACTGTTGGATGTGAATTATGACTTTGTCAACTAGAATAAGTGTGTTTAAAGTCATTTCTGTGCCTGAAACGGGTCAAAATGGAAGCTTTTGAGTAAGCAAAACTCTGTAAAAATGGCAATTTTGGTCACTGTGAGGGTTTAAAAAGTGGTTATTTAACATGAGGCATGATCCAATTGACATTTTGAATCATTTTTGGTACAGTCCAAAAAATCATTTTTCGGATGAAAAACGATGACTCCGGACCTGTCGAACGATCCCAAAATGGTCTATAATGATGAAATTTCAACATTTAATCTTTTGACTCTAAATGACTGTTGGATGTGAATTATGACTTTGTCAACTAGAATAAGTGAGTTTAAAGTCATTTCTGTGCCTGAAACGGGTCAAAATGGAAGCTTTTGAGTAAGCAAAACTCTGTAAAAATGGCAATTTTGGTCACTGTGAGGGTTTAAAAAGTGGGTATTCAACATGAGGCATGATCCAATTGACATTTTGAATCATTTTTGGTACAGTCCAAAAAATCAATTTTCGGATAAAAAACGATGACCGAACGATCCCAAAATGGTCTATAATTATGAAATTTTAACATTTAATCTTTTGACTCTAAATTACTGTTGGATGTGAATTAGGACTTTGTCAACTAAAATAAGTGTGTTTAAAGTCATTTCTGTGCCTGAAACGGGTCAAAATTGAAGCTTTTGAGTAAGCAAAACTCTGTAAAAATGGCAATTTTGGTCACTGTGAGGGTTTAAAAAGTGGTTATTCAACATGAGGCATGATCCAATTGACATTTTGAATCATTTTTGGTACAGTCCAAAAAATCAATTTTCGGATAAAAAACGATGACTCCGGACCTGTCGAACGATCCCAAAATGGTCTATAATGATGAAATTTCAACATTTAATCTTTTGACTCTCAATTACTGTTGGATGTGAATTATGACTTTGTCAACTAGAATAAGTGTGTTTAAAGTCATTTCTGTGCCTGAAACGGGTCAAAATGGAAGCTTTTGAGTAAGCAAAACTCTGTAAAAATCGCAATTTTGGTCACTGTGAGGGTTTAAAAAGTGGTTATTTAACACGAGGCATGATCCAATTGACATTTTGAATCATTTTTGGTACAGTGCAAAAAATCAATTTTCGGATGAAAAACGATGACTCCTGACCTGTCGAACGATCCCAAAATGGTCTATAATGATGAAATTTTAACATTTAGTCTTTTGACTCTAAATTACTGTTGGATGTGAATTATGACTTTGTCAACTAAAATAAGTGTGTTTAAAGTCATTTCTGTGCCTGAAACGGGTCAAAATTGAAGCTTTTGAGTTAGCAAAACTCTGTAAAAATGGCAATTTTGGTCACTGTGAAGGTTTAAAAAGTGGTTATTCAACATGAGGCACGATCCAATTGACATTTTGAATCATTTTTGGTACAGTCTAAAAAATCAATTTTCGGATGAAAAACGATGACTCCGGACCTGTCGAACGATCCCAAAATGGTCAATATGGATGAAATTTCAACATTTAATCTTTTGACTCTAAATGACTGTTGGATGTGAATTATGACTTTGTCAACTAGAATAAGTGTGTTTAAAGTCATTTCTGTGCCTGAAACGGGTCAAAATGGAAGCTTTTGAGTAAGCAAAACTCTGTAAAAATGGCAATTTTGGTCACTGTGAGGGTTTAAAAAGTGGTTATTCAACATGAGGCATGATCCAATTGACATTTTGAATCATTTTTGGTACAGTCCAAAAAATCAATTTTCGGATGAAAAACGATGACTCCGGACCTGTCGAACGATCCCAAAATGGTCTATAATGATGAAATTTTAACATTTAATCTTTTGACTCTAAATTACTGTTGGATGTGAATTAGGACTTTGTCAACTAAAATAAGTGTGTTTAAAGTCATTTCTGTGCCTGAAACGGGTCAAAATTGAAGCTTTTGGGTAAGCAAAACTCTGTAAAAATGGCAATTTTGGTCACTGTGAGGGTTTAAAAAGTGGTTATTCAACATAGGCATGATCCAATTGACATTTTGAATCATTTTTGGTACAGTCCAAAAAATCATTTTTCGGATGAAAAACGATGACTCCGGACCTGTCGAACGATCCCAAAATAGTCTATAATGATGAAATTTTAACATTTAATCTTTTGACTCTAAATTACTGTTGGATGTGAATTATGACTTTGTCAACTAAAATAAGTGTGTTTAAAGTCATTTCTGTGCCTGAAACGGGTCAAAATGGAAGCTTTTGAGTAAGGAAAACTCTGTAAAAATGGCAATTTTGGTCACTGTGAGGGTTTAAAAAGTGGTTATTCAACATGAGGCATGATCCAATTGACATTTTGAATCATTTTTCGTACAGTCCAAAAAATCAATTTTCGGATGAAAAACGATGAAAACGGACCTGTCGAACGATCCCAAAATGGTCTATAATGATGAAATTTCAACATTTAATCTTTTGACTCTCAATTACTGTTGGATGTGAATTATGACTTTGTCAACTAGAATAAGTGTGTTTAAAGTCATTTCTGTGCCTGAAACGGGTCAAAATGGAAGCTTTTGAGTGAGCAAAACTCTGTAAAAATGGCAATTTTGGTCACTGTGAGGGTTTAAAAAGTGGTTATTTAACATGAGGCATGATCCAATTGACATTTTGAATCATTTTTGGTACAGTCCAAAAAATCAATTTTCGGATGATAAACGATGACTCCGGACCTGTCGAACGATCCCAAAATGGTCTATAATGATGAAATTTCAACATTTAATCTGTTGACTCTAAATGACTGTTGGATGTGAATTATGACTTTGTCAACTAGAATAAGTGTGTTTAAAGTCATTTCTGTGCCTGAAACGGGTCAAAATGGAAGCTTTTGAGTAAGCAAAACTCTGTAAAAATGGCAATTTTGGTCACTGTGAGGGTTTAAAAAGTGGGTATTCAACATGAGGCATGATCCAATTGACATTTTGAATCATTTTTGGTACAGTCCAAAAAATCAATTTTCGGATGAAAAACGATGACTCCGGACCTGTCGAACGATCCCAAAATGGTCTATAATGATGAAATTTTAACATTTCATCTTTTGACTCTAAATTACTGTTGGATGTGAATTAGGACTTTGTCAACTAGAATAAGTGTGTTTAAAGTCATTTCTGTGCCTGAAACGGGTCAAAATGGAAGCTTTTGAGTAAGCGAAACTCTGTAAAAATGGCAATTTTGGTCACTGTGAGGGTTTAAAAAGTGGTTATTCAACATGAGGCATGATCCAATTGACATTTTGAATCATTTTTGGTCCAGTCCAAAAAATCAATTTTCGGATGAAAAACGATGACTCCGGACCTGTCGAACGATCCCAAAATGGTCTATAATGATAAAATTTTAACATTTAATCTTTTGACTCTAAATTACTGTTGGATGTGAATTAGGACTTTGTCAACTAAAATAAGTGTGTTTAAAGTCATTTCTGTGCCTGAAACGGGTCAAAATGGAAGCTTTTGAGTAAGCAAAACTCTGTAAAAATGGCAATTTTGGTCACTGTGAGGGTTGAAAAAGTGGTTATTCAACATGAGGCATGATCCAATTGACATTTTGAATCATTTTTGGTACAGTCCAAAAAATCAATTTTCGGATGAAAACCGATGACTCCGGACCTGTCGAATGATCCCAAAATGGTCTATAATGATGAAATTTTAACATTTAGTCTTTTGACTCTAAATTACTGTTGGATGTGAATTATGACTTTGTCAACTAAAATAAGTGTGTTTAAAGTCATTTCTGTGCCTGAAACGGGTCAAAATTGAAGCTTTTGAGTTAGCAAAACTCTGTAAAAATGGCAATTTTGGTCACTGTGAAGGTTTAAAAAGTGGTTATTCAACATGAGGCACGATCCAATTGACATTTTGAATCATTTTTGGTACAGTCTAAAAAATCAATTTTCGGATGAAAAACGATGACTCCGGACCTGTCGAACGATCCCAAAATGGTCAATATGGATGAAATTTCAACATTTAATCTTTTGACTCTAAATGACTGTTGGATGTGAATTATGACTTTGTCAACTAGAATAAGTGTGTTTAAAGTCATTTCTGTGCCTGAAACGGGTCAAAATGGAAGCTTTTGAGTAAGCAAAACTCTGTAAAAATGGCAATTTTGGTCACTGTGAGGGTTTAAAAAGTGGTTATTCAACATGAGGCATGATCCAATTGACATTTTGAATCATTTTTGGTACAGTCCAAAAAATCAATTTTCGGATGAAAAACGATGACTCCGGACCTGTCGAACGATCCCAAAATGGTCTATAATGATGACATTTTAACATTTAATCTTTTGACTCTAAATTACTGTTGGATGTGAATTAGGACTTTGTCAACTAAAATAAGTGTGTTTAAAGTCATTTCTGTGCCTGAAACGGGTCAAAATTGAAGCTTTTGGGTAAGCAAAACTCTGTAAAAATGGCAATTTTGGTCACTGTGAGGGTTTAAAAAGTGGTTATTCAACATAGGCATGATCCAATTGACATTTTGAATCATTTTTGGTACAGTCCAAAAAATCATTTTTCGGATGAAAAACGATGACTCCGGACCTGTCGAACGATCCCAAAATAGTCTATAATGATGAAATTTCAACATTTAATCTTTTGACTCTCAATTACTGTTGGATGTGAATTATGACTTTGTCAACTAGAATAAGTGTGTTTAAAGTCATTTCTGTGCCTGAAACGGGTCAAAATGGAAGCTTTTGAGTGAGCAAAACTCTGTAAAAATGGCAATTTTGGTCACTGTGAGGGTTTAAAAAGTGGTTATTTAACATGAGGCATGATCCAATTGACATTTTGAATCATTTTTGGTACAGTCCAAAAAATCAATTTTCGGATGAAAAACGATGACTCCGGACCTGTCGAACGATCCCAAAATGGTCTATAATGATGAAATTTCAACATTTAATCTGTTGACTCTAAATGACTGTTGGATGTGAATTATGACTTTGTCAACTAGAATAAGTGTGTTTAAAGTCATTTCTGTGCCTGAAACGGGTCAAAATGGAAGCTTTTGAGTAAGCAAAACTCTGTAAAAATGGCAATTTTGGTCACTGTGAAGGTTTAAAAAGTGGTTATTCAACATGAGGCATGATCCAATTGACATTTTGAATCATTTTTCGTACAGTCCAAAAAATCAATTTTCGGATGAAAAACGATGAAAACGGACCTGTCGAACGATCCCAAAATGGTCTATAATGATGAAATTTCAACATTTAATCTTTTGACTCTCAATTACTGTTGGATGTGAATTATGACTTTGTCAACTAGAATAAGTGTGTTTAAAGTCATTTCTGTGCCTGAAACGGGTCAAAATGGAAGCTTTTGAGTGAGCAAAACTCTGTAAAAATGGCAATTTTGGTCACTGTGAGGGTTTAAAAAGTGGTTATTTAACATGAGGCATGATCCAATTGACATTTTGAATCATTTTTGGTACAGTCCAAAAAATCAATTTTCGGATGATAAACGATGACTCCGGACCTGTCGAACGATCCCAAAATGGTCTATAATGATGAAATTTCAACATTTAATCTGTTGACTCTAAATGACTGTTGGATGTGAATTATGACTTTGTCAACTAGAATAAGTGTGTTTAAAGTCATTTCTGTGCCTGAAACGGGTCAAAATGGAAGCTTTTGAGTAAGCAAAACTCTGTAAAAATGGCAATTTTGGTCACTGTGAGGGTTTAAAAAGTGGGTATTCAACATGAGGCATGATCCAATTGACATTTTGAATCATTTTTGGTACAGTCCAAAAAATCAATTTTCGGATGAAAAACGATGACTCCGGACCTGTCGAACGATCCCAAAATGGTCTATAATGATGAAATTTTAACATTTCATCTTTTGACTCTAAATTACTGTTGGATGTGAATTAGGACTTTGTCAACTAGAATAAGTGTGTTTAAAGTCATTTCTGTGCCTGAAACGGGTCAAAATGGAAGCTTTTGAGTAAGCGAAACTCTGTAAAAATGGCAATTTTGGTCACTGTGAGGGTTTAAAAAGTGGTTATTCAACATGAGGCATGATCCAATTGACATTTTGAATCATTTTTGGTCCAGTCCAAAAAATCAATTTTCGGATGAAAAACGATGACTCCGGACCTGTCGAACGATCCCAAAATGGTCTATAATGATAAAATTTTAACATTTAATCTTTTGACTCTAAATTACTGTTGGATGTGAATTAGGACTTTGTCAACTAAAATAAGTGTGTTTAAAGTCATTTCTGTGCCTGAAACGGGTCAAAATGGAAGCTTTTGAGTAAGCAAAACTCTGTAAAAATGGCAATTTTGGTCACTGTGAAGGTTTAAAAAGTGGTTATTCAACATGAGGCACGATCCAATTGACATTTTGAATCATTTTTGGTACAGTCTAAAAAATCAATTTTCGGATGAAAAACGATGACTCCGGACCTGTCGAACGATCCCAAAATGGTCAATATGGATGAAATTTCAACATTTAATCTTTTGACTCTAAATGACTGTTGGATGTGAATTATGACTTTGTCAACTAGAATAAGTGTGTTTAAAGTCATTTCTGTGCCTGAAACGGGTCAAAATGGAAGCTTTTGAGTAAGCAAAACTCTGTAAAAATGGCAATTTTGGTCACTGTGAGGGTTTAAAAAGTGGTTATTCAACATGAGGCATGATCCAATTGACATTTTGAATCATTTTTGGTACAGTCCAAAAAATCAATTTTCGGATGAAAAACGATGACTCCGGACCTGTCGAACGATCCCAAAATGGTCTATAATGATGACATTTTAACATTTAATCTTTTGACTCTAAATTACTGTTGGATGTGAATTAGGACTTTGTCAACTAAAATAAGTGTGTTTAAAGTCATTTCTGTGCCTGAAACGGGTCAAAATTGAAGCTTTTGGGTAAGCAAAACTCTGTAAAAATGGCAATTTTGGTCACTGTGAGGGTTTAAAAAGTGGTTATTCAACATAGGCATGATCCAATTGACATTTTGAATCATTTTTGGTACAGTCCAAAAAATCATTTTTCGGATGAAAAACGATGACTCCGGACCTGTCGAACGATCCCAAAATAGTCTATAATGATGAAATTTCAACATTTAATCTTTTGACTCTCAATTACTGTTGGATGTGAATTATGACTTTGTCAACTAGAATAAGTGTGTTTAAAGTCATTTCTGTGCCTGAAACGGGTCAAAATGGAAGCTTTTGAGTGAGCAAAACTCTGTAAAAATGGCAATTTTGGTCACTGTGAGGGTTTAAAAAGTGGTTATTTAACATGAGGCATGATCCAATTGACATTTTGAATCATTTTTGGTACAGTCCAAAAAATCAATTTTCGGATGAAAAACGATGACTCCGGACCTGTCGAACGATCCCAAAATGGTCTATAATGATGAAATTTCAACATTTAATCTGTTGACTCTAAATGACTGTTGGATGTGAATTATGACTTTGTCAACTAGAATAAGTGTGTTTAAAGTCATTTCTGTGCCTGAAACGGGTCAAAATGGAAGCTTTTGAGTAAGCAAAACTCTGTAAAAATGGCAATTTTGGTCACTGTGAGGGTTTAAAAAGTGGTTATTCAACATGAGGCATGATCCAATTGACATTTTGAATCATTTTTGGTACAGTCCAAAAAATCAATTTTCGGATGAAAAACGATGACTCCGGACCTGTCGAACGATCCCAAAATGGTCTATAATGATGAAATTTCAACATTTAATCTTTTGACTCTAAATGACTGTTGGATGTGAATTAGGACTTTGTCAACTAGAATAAGTGTGTTTAAAGTCATTTCTGTGCCTGAAACGGGTCAAAATGGAAGCTTTTGAGTAAGCGAAACTCTGTAAAAATGGCAATTTTGGTCACTGTGAGGGTTTAAAAAGTGGTTATTCAACATGAGGCATGATCCAATTGACATTTTGAATCATTTTTGGTCCAGTCCAAAAAATCAATTTTCGGATGAAAAACGATGACTCCGGACCTGTCGAACGATCCCAAAATGGTCTATAATGATAAAATTTTAACATTTAATCTTTTGACTCTAAATTACTGTTGGATGTGAATTAGGACTTTGTCAACTAAAATAAGTGTGTTTAAAGTCATTTCTGTGCCTGAAACGGGTCAAAATGGAAGCTTTTGAGTAAGCAAAACTCTGTAAAAATGGCAATTTTGGTCACTGTGAGGGTTGAAAAAGTGGTTATTCAACATGAGGCATGATCCAATTGACATTTTGAATCATTTTTGGTACAGTCCAAAAAATCAATTTTCGGATGAAAACCGATGACTCCGGACCTGTCAAACGATCCCAAAATGGTCTATAATGATGAAATTTCAACATTTAATCTTTTGACTCTAAATGACTGTTGGATGTGAATTATGACTTTGTCAACTAGAATAAGTGTGTTTAAAGTCATTTCTGTGCCTGAAACGGGTCAAAATGGAAGCTTTTGAGTAAGCAAAACTCTGTAAAAATGGCAATTTTGGTCACTGTGAGGGTTTAAAAAGTGGTTATTCAACATGAGGCATGATCCAATTGACATTTTGAATCATTTTTGGTACAGTCCAAAAAATCAATTTTCGGATGAAAAACGATGACTCCGGACCTGTCGAACGATCCCAAAATGGTCAATATGGATGAAATTTCAACATTTAATCTTTTGACTCTAAATGACTGTTGGATGTGAATTATGACTTTGTCAACTAGAATAAGTGTGTTTAAAGTCATTTCTGTGCCTGAAACGGGTCAAAATGGAAGCTTTTGAGTAAGCAAAACTCTGTAAAAATGGCAATTTTGGTCACTGTGAGGGTTTAAAAAGTGGTTATTCAACATGAGGCATGATCCAATTGACATTTTGAATCATTTTTGGTACAGTCCAAAAAATCAATTTTCGGATGAAAAACGATGACTCCGGACCTGTCGAACTATCCCAAAATGGTCTATAATGATGAAATTTCAACATTTAATCTGTTGACTCTAAATGACTGTTGGATGTGAATTATGACTTTGTCAACTAGAATAAGTGTGTTTAAAGTCATTTCTGTGCCTGAAACGGGTCAAAATGGAAGCTTTTGAGTAAGCAAAACTCTGTAAAAATGGCAATTTTGGTCACTGTGAGGGTTTAAAAAGTGGTTATTCAACATGAGGCATGATCCAATTGACATTTTGAATCATTTTTGGTACAGTCCAAAAAATCAATTTTCGGATGAAAAACGATGACTCCGGACCTGTCGAACGATCCCAAAATGGTCTATAATGATGAAATTTCAACATTTAATCTTTTGACTCTAAATGACTGTTGGATGTGAATTAGGACTTTGTCAACTAGAATAAGTGTGTTTAAAGTCATTTCTGTGCCTGAAACGGGTCAAAATGGAAGCTTTTGAGTAAGCGAAACTCTGTAAAAATGGCAATTTTGGTCACTGTGAGGGTTTAAAAAGTGGTTATTCAACATGAGGCATGATCCAATTGACATTTTGAATCATTTTTGGTCCAGTCCAAAAAATCAATTTTCGGATGAAAAACGATGACTCCGGACCTGTCGAACGATCCCAAAATGGTCTATAATGATAAAATTTTAACATTTAATCTTTTGACTCTAAATTACTGTTGGATGTGAATTAGGACTTTGTCAACTAAAATAAGTGTGTTTAAAGTCATTTCTGTGCCTGAAACGGGTCAAAATGGAAGCTTTTGAGTAAGCAAAACTCTGTAAAAATGGCAATTTTGGTCACTGTGAGGGTTGAAAAAGTGGTTATTCAACATGAGGCATGATCCAATTGACATTTTGAATCATTTTTGGTACAGTCCAAAAAATCAATTTTCGGATGAAAACCGATGACTCCGGACCTGTCAAACGATCCCAAAATGGTCTATAATGATGAAATTTCAACATTTAATCTTTTGACTCTAAATGACTGTTGGATGTGAATTATGACTTTGTCAACTAGAATAAGTGTGTTTAAAGTCATTTCTGTGCCTGAAACGGGTCAAAATGGAAGCTTTTGAGTAAGCAAAACTCTGTAAAAATGGCAATTTTGGTCACTGTGAGGGTTTAAAAAGTGGTTATTCAACATGAGGCATGATCCAATTGACATTTTGAATCATTTTTGGTACAGTCCAAAAAATCAATTTTCGGATGAAAAACGATGACTCCGGACCTGTCGAACGATCCCAAAATGGTCAATATGGATGAAATTTCAACATTTAATCTTTTGACTCTAAATGACTGTTGGATGTGAATTATGACTTTGTCAACTAGAATAAGTGTGTTTAAAGTCATTTCTGTGCCTGAAACGGGTCAAAATGGAAGCTTTTGAGTAAGCAAAACTCTGTAAAAATGGCAATTTTGGTCACTGTGAGGGTTTAAAAAGTGGTTATTCAACATGAGGCATGATCCAATTGACATTTTGAATCATTTTTGGTACAGTCCAAAAAATCAATTTTCGGATGAAAAACGATGACTCCGGACCTGTCGAACGATCCCAAAATGGTCTATAATGATGAAATTTTAACATTTAATCTTTTGACTCTAAATTACTGTTGGATGTGAATTAGGACTTTGTCAACTAAAATAAGTGTGTTTAAAGTCATTTCTGTGCCTGAAACGGGTCAAAATTGAAGCTTTTGGGTAAGCAAAACTCTGTAAAAATGGCAATTTTGGTCACTGTGAGGGTTTAAAAAGTGGTTATTCAACATAGGCATGATCCAATTGACATTTTGAATCATTTTTGGTACAGTCCAAAAAATCATTTTTCGGATGAAAAACGATGACTCCGGACCTGTCGAACGATCCCAAAATAGTCTATAATGATGAAATTTTAACATTTAATCTTTTGACTCTAAATTACTGTTGGATGTGAATTATGACTTTGTCAACTAAAATAAGTGTGTTTAAAGTCATTTCTGTGCCTGAAACGGGTCAAAATGGAAGCTTTTGAGTAAGGAAAACTCTGTAAAAATGGCAATTTTGGTCACTGTGAGGGTTTAAAAAGTGGTTATTCAACATGAGGCATGATCCAATTGACATTTTGAATCATTTTTCGTACAGTCCAAAAAATCAATTTTCGGATGAAAAACGATGAAAACGGACCTGTCGAACGATCCCAAAATGGTCTATAATGATGAAATTTCAACATTTAATCTTTTGACTCTCAATTACTGTTGGATGGGAATTATGACTTTGTCAACTAGAATAAGTGTGTTTAAAGTCATTTCTGTGCCTGAAACGGGTCAAAATGGAAGCTTTTGAGTGAGCAAAACTCTGTAAAAATGGCAATTTTGGTCACTGTGAGGGTTTAAAAAGTGGTTATTTAACATGAGGCATGATCCAATTGACATTTTGAATCATTTTTGGTACAGTCCAAAAAATCAATTTTCGGATGAAAAACGATGACTCCGGACCTGTCGAACGATCCCAAAATGGTCTATAATGATGAAATTTTAACATTTCATCTTTTGACTCTAAATTACTGTTGGATGTGAATTAGGACTTTGTCAACTAGAATAAGTGTGTTTAAAGTCATTTCTGTGCCTGAAACGGGTCAAAATGGAAGCTTTTGAGTAAGCGAAACTCTGTAAAAATGGCAATTTTGGTCACTGTGAGGGTTTAAAAAGTGGTTATTCAACATGAGGCATGATCCAATTGACATTTTGAATCATTTTTGGTCCAGTCCAAAAAATCAATTTTCGGATGAAAAACGATGACTCCGGACCTCTCGAACGATCCCAAAATGGTCTATAATGATAAAATTTTAACATTTAATCTTTTGACTCTAAATTACTGTTGGATGTGAATTAGGACTTTGTCAACTAAAATAAGTGTGTTTAAAGTCATTTCTGTGCCTGAAACGGGTCAAAATGGAAGCTTTTGAGTAAGCAAAACTCTGTAAAAATGGCAATTTTGGTCACTGTGAGGGTTGAAAAAGTGGTTATTCAACATGAGGCATGATCCAATTGACATTTTGAATCATTTTTGGTACAGTCCAAAAAATCAATTTTCGGATGAAAACCGATGACTCCGGACCTGTCGAATGATCCCAAAATGGTCTATAATGATGAAATTTTAACATTTAGTCTTTTGACTCTAAATTACTGTTGGATGTGAATTATGACTTTGTCAACTAAAATAAGTGTGTTTAAAGTCATTTCTGTGCCTGAAACGGGTCAAAATTGAAGCTTTTGAGTTAGCAAAACTCTGTAAAAATGGCAATTTTGGTCACTGTGAAGGTTTAAAAAGTGGTTATTCAACATGAGGCACGATCCAATTGACATTTTGAATCATTTTTGGTACAGTCTAAAAAATCAATTTTCGGATGAAAAACGATGACTCCGGACCTGTCGAACGATCCCAAAATGGTCAATATGGATGAAATTTCAACATTTAATCTTTTGACTCTAAATGACTGTTGGATGTGAATTATGACTTTGTCAACTAGAATAAGTGTGTTTAAAGTCATTTCTGTGCCTGAAACGGGTCAAAATGGAAGCTTTTGAGTAAGCAAAACTCTGTAAAAATGGCAATTTTGGTCACTGTGAGGGTTTAAAAAGTGGTTATTCAGCATGAGGCATGATCCAATTGACATTTTGAATAATTTTTGGTACAGTCCAAAAAATCAATTTTCGGATGAAAAACGATGACTCCGGACCTGTCGAACGATCCCAAAATGGTCTATAATGATGAAATTTTAACATTTAATCTTTTGACTCTAAATTACTGTTGGATGTGAATTAGGACTTTGTCAACTAAAATAAGTGTGTTTAAAGTCATTTCTGTGCCTGAAACGGGTCAAAATTGAAGCTTTTGGGTAAGCAAAACTCTGTAAAAATGGCAATTTTGGTCACTGTGAGGGTTTAAAAAGTGGTTATTCAACATAGGCATGATCCAATTGACATTTTGAATCATTTTTGGTACAGTCCAAAACATCATTTTTCGGATGAAAAACGATGACTCCGGACCTGTCGAACGATCCCAAAATAGTCTATAATGATGAAATTTTAACATTTAATCTTTTGACTCTAAATTACTGTTGGATGTGAATTATGACTTTGTCAACTAAAATAAGTGTGTTTAAAGTCATTTCTGTGCCTGAAACGGGTCAAAATGGAAGCTTTTGAGTAAGGAAAACTCTGTAAAAATGGCAATTTTGGTCACTGTGAGGGTTTAAAAAGTGGTTATTCAACATGAGGCATGATCCAATTGACATTTTGAATCATTTTTCGTACAGTCCAAAAAATCAATTTTCGGATGAAAAACGATGAAAACGGACCTGTCGAACGATCCCAAAATGGTCTATAATGATGAAATTTCAACATTTAATCTTTTGACTCTCAATTACTGTTGGATGTGAATTATGACTTTGTCAACTAGAATAAGTGTGTTTAAAGTCATTTCTGTGCCTGAAACGGGTCAAAATGGAAGCTTTTGAGTGAGCAAAACTCTGTAAAAATGGCAATTTTGGTCACTGTGAGGGTTTAAAAAGTGGTTATTTAACATGAGGCATGATCCAATTGACATTTTGAATCATTTTTGGTACAGTCCAAAAAATCAATTTTCGGATGAAAAACGATGACTCCGGACCTGTCGAACGATCCCAAAATGGTCTATAATGATGAAATTTCAACATTTAATCTGTTGACTCTAAATGACTGTTGGATGTGAATTATGACTTTGTCAACTAGAATAAGTGTGTTTAAAGTCATTTCTGTGCCTGAAACGGGTCAAAATGGAAGCTTTTGAGTAAGCAAAACTCTGTAAAAATGGCAATTTTGGTCACTGTGAGGGTTTAAAAAGTGGTTATTCAACATGAGGCATGATCCAATTGACATTTTGAATCATTTTTGGTACAGTCCAAAAAATCAATTTTCGGATGAAAAACGATGACTCCGGACCTGTCGAACGATCCCAAAATGGTCTATAATGATGAAATTTCAACATTTAATCTGTTGACTCTAAATGACTGTTGGATGTGAATTAGGACTTTGTCAACTAGAATAAGTGTGTTTAAAGTCATTTCTGTGCCTGAAACGGGTCAAAATGGAAGCTTTTGAGTAAGCGAAAATCTGTAAAAATGGCAATTTTGGTCACTGTGAGGGTTTAAAAAGTGGTTATTCAACATGAGGCATGATCCAATTGACATTTTGAATCATTTTTGGTCCAGTCCAAAAAATCAATTTTCGGATGAAAAACGATGACTCCGGACCTGTCGAACGATCCCAAAATGGTCTATAATGATAAAATTTTAACATTTAATCTTTTGACTCTAAATTACTGTTGGATGTGAATTAGGACTTTGTCAACTAAAATAAGTGTGTTTAAAGTCATTTCTGTGCCTGAAACGGGTCAAAATGGAAGCTTTTGAGTAAGCAAAACTCTGTAAAAATGGCAATTTTGGTCACTGGGAGGGTTGAAAAAGTGGTTATTCAACATGAGGCATGATCCAATTGACATTTTGAATCATTTTTGGTACAGTCCAAAAAATCAATTTTCGGATGAAAACCGATGACTCCGGACCTGTCAAACGATCCCAAAATGGTCTATAATGATGAAATTTCAACATTTAATCTTTTGACTCTAAATGACTGTTAAATGTGAATTATGACTTTGTCAACTAGAATAAGTGTGTTTAAAGTCATTTCTGTGCCTGAAACGGGTCAAAATGGAAGCTTTTGAGTAAGCAAAACTCTGTAAAAATGGCAATTTTGGTCACTGTGAGGGTTTAAAAAGTGGTTATTCAACATGAGGCATGATCCAATTGACATTTTGAATCATTTTTGGTACAGTCCAAAAAATCAATTTTCGGATGAAAAACGATGACTCCGGACCTGTCGAACGATCCCAAAATGGTCTATAATGATGAAATTTCAACATTTAATCTTTTGACTCTAAATGACTGTTGGATGTGAATTATGACTTTGTCAACTAGAATCAGTGTGTTTAAAGTTATTTCTGTGCCTGAAACGGGTCAAAATGGAAGCTTTTGAGTAAGCAAAACTCTGTAAAAATGGCAATTTGGTCACTTTGAGGGTTTAAAAAGTGGTTATTCAACATGAGGCATGATCCAATTGACATTTTGAATCATTTTTGGTACAGTCCAAAAAATCTATTTTCGGATGAAAAACGATGACTCCGGACCTGTCGAACGATCCCAAAATGGTCTATAATGATGAAATTTCAACATTTAATCTTTTGACTCTAAATGACTGTTGGATGTGAATTATGACTTTGTCAACTAGAATAAGTGTGTTTAAAGTCATTTCTGTGCCTGAAACGGAACAAAATGGAAGCTTTTGAGTAAGCAAAACTCTGTAAAAATGGCAATTTTGGTCACTGTGAGGGTTTAAAAAGTGGTTATTCAACATGAGGCATGATCCAATTGACATTTTGAATCATTTTTGGTACAGTCCAAAAAATCAATTTTCGGATGAAAAACGATGACTCCGGACCTGTCGAACGATCCCAAAATGGTCTATAATGATGAAATTTTAACATTTCATCTTTTGACTCTAAATTACTGTTGGATGTGAATTAGGACTTTGTCAACTAGAATAAGTTTGTTTAAAGTCATTTCTGTGCCTGAAATGGGTCAAAATGGAAGCTTTTGAGTAAGCAAAACTCTGTAAAAATGGCAATTTTGGTCACTGTGAGGGTTTAAAAAGTGGTTATTCAACATGAGGCATGATCCAATTGACGTTTGAATCATTTTTGGTACAGTCCAAAAAATCAATTTTCGGATGAAAACGATGACTCCGGACCTGTCGAACGAACCCAAAATGGTCTATAATGATGAAATTTCAACATTTAATCTTTTGACTCTCAATTACTGTTGGATGTGAATTATGACTTTGTCAACTAGAATAAGTGTGTTTAAAGTCATTTCTGTGCCTGAAACGGGTCAAAATGGAAGCTTTTGAGTAAGCAAAACTCTGTAAAAATGGCAATTTTGGTCACTGTGAGGGTTTAAAAAGTGGTTATTTAACATGAGGCATGATCAAATTGACATTTTGAATCATTTTTGGTACAGTCCAAAAAATCATTTTCGGATGAAAAACGATGACTCCGGACCTGTCGAACGATCCCAAAATGGTCTATAATGATGAAATTTTAACATTTAATCTTTTGACTCTAAATTACTGTTGGATGTGAATTAGGACTTTGTCAACTAAAATAAGTGTGTTTAAAGTCATTTCTGTGCCTGAAACGGGTCAAAATTGAAGCTTTTGGGTAAGCAAAACTCTGTAAAAATGGCAATTTTGGTCACTGTGAGGGTTTAAAAAGTGGTTATTCAACATAGGCATGATCCAATTGACATTTTGAATCATTTTTGGTACAGTCCAAAACATCATTTTTCGGATGAAAAACGATGACTCCGGACCTGTCGAACGATCCCAAAATAGTCTATAATGATGAAATTTTAACATTTAATCTTTTGACTCTAAATTACTGTTGGATGTGAATTATGACTTTGTCAACTAAAATAAGTGTGTTTAAAGTCATTTCTGTGCCTGAAACGGGTCAAAATGGAAGCTTTTGAGTAAGGAAAACTCTGTAAAAATGGCAATTTTGGTCACTGTGAGGGTTTAAAAAGTGGTTATTCAACATGAGGCATGATCCAATTGACATTTTGAATCATTTTTCGTACAGTCCAAAAAATCAATTTTCGGATGAAAAACGATGAAAACGGACCTGTCGAACGATCCCAAAATGGTCTATAATGATGAAATTTCAACATTTAATCTTTTGACTCTCAATTACTGTTGGATGTGAATTATGACTTTGTCAACTAGAATAAGTGTGTTTAAAGTCATTTCTGTGCCTGAAACGGGTCAAAATGGAAGCTTTTGAGTGAGCAAAACTCTGTAAAAATGGCAATTTTGGTCACTGTGAGGGTTTAAAAAGTGGTTATTTAACATGAGGCATGATCCAATTGACATTTTGAATCATTTTTGGTACAGTCCAAAAAATCAATTTTCGGATGAAAAACGATGACTCCGGACCTGTCGAACGATCCCAAAATGGTCTATAATGATGAAATTTCAACATTTAATCTGTTGACTCTAAATGACTGTTGGATGTGAATTATGACTTTGTCAACTAGAATAAGTGTGTTTAAAGTCATTTCTGTGCCTGAAACGGGTCAAAATGGAAGCTTTTGAGTAAGCAAAACTCTGTAAAAATGGCAATTTTGGTCACTGTGAGGGTTTAAAAAGTGGTTATTCAACATGAGGCATGATCCAATTGACATTTTGAATCATTTTTGGTACAGTCCAAAAAATCAATTTTCGGATGAAAAACGATGACTCCGGACCTGTCGAACGATCCCAAAATGGTCTATAATGATGAAATTTCAACATTTAATCTTTTGACTCTAAATGACTGTTGGATGTGAATTAGGACTTTGTCAACTAGAATAAGTGTGTTTAAAGTCATTTCTGTGCCTGAAACGGGTCAAAATGGAAGCTTTTGAGTAAGCGAAACTCTGTAAAAATGGCAATTTTGGTCACTGTGAGGGTTTAAAAAGTGGTTATTCAACATGAGGCATGATCCAATTGACATTTTGAATCATTTTTGGTCCAGTCCAAAAAATCAATTTTCGGATGAAAAACGATGACTCCGGACCTGTCGAACGATCCCAAAATGGTCTATAATGATAAAATTTTAACATTTAATCTTTTGACTCTAAATTACTGTTGGATGTGAATTAGGACTTTGTCAACTAAAATAAGTGTGTTTAAAGTCATTTCTGTGCCTGAAACGGGTCAAAATGGAAGCTTTTGAGTAAGCAAAACTCTGTAAAAATGGCAATTTTGGTCACTGTGAGGGTTGAAAAAGTGGTTATTCAACATGAGGCATGATCCAATTGACATTTTGAATCATTTTTGGTACAGTCCAAAAAATCAATTTTCGGATGAAAACCGATGACTCCGGACCTGTCAAACGATCCCAAAATGGTCTATAATGATGAAATTTCAACATTTAATCTTTTGACTCTAAATGACTGTTAAATGTGAATTATGACTTTGTCAACTAGAATAAGTGTGTTTAAAGTCATTTCTGTGCCTGAAACGGGTCAAAATGGAAGCTTTTGAGTAAGCAAAACTCTGTAAAAATGGCAATTTTGGTCACTGTGAGGGTTTAAAAAGTGTTTATTCAACATGAGGCATGATCCAATTGACATTTTGAATCATTTTTGGTACAGTCCAAAAAATCAATTTTCGGATGAAAAACGATGACTCCGGACCTGTCGAACGATCCCAAAATGGTCTATAATGATGAAATTTCAACATTTAATCTTTTGACTCTAAATGACTGTTGGATGTGAATTATGACTTTGTCAACTAGAATAAGTGTGTTTAAAGTTATTTCTGTGCCTGAAACGGGTCAAAATGGAAGCTTTTGAGTAAGCAAAACTCTGTAAAAATGGCAATTTGGTCACTTTGAGGGTTTAAAAAGTGGTTATTCAACATGAGGCATGATCCAATTGACATTTTGAATCATTTTTGGTACAGTCCAAAAAATCTATTTTCGGATGAAAAACGATGACTCCGGACCTGTCGAACGATCCCAAAATGGTCTATAATGATGAAATTTCAACATTTAATCTTTTGACTCTAAATGACTGTTGGATGTGAATTATGACTTTGTCAACTAGAATAAGTGTGTTTAAAGTCATTTCTGTGCCTGAAACGGAACAAAATGGAAGCTTTTGAGTAAGCAAAACTCTGTAAAAATGGCAATTTTGGTCACTGTGAGGGTTTAAAAAGTGGTTATTCAACATGAGGCATGATCCAATTGACATTTTGAATCATTTTTGGTACAGTCCAAAAAATCAATTTTCGGATGAAAAACGATGACTCCGGACCTGTCGAACGATCCCAAAATGGTCTATAATGATGAAATTTTAACATTTCATCTTTTGACTCTAAATTACTGTTGGATGTGAATTAGGACTTTGTCAACTAGAATAAGTTTGTTTAAAGTCATTTCTGTGCCTGAAACGGGTCAAAATGGAAGCTTTTGAGTAAGCAAAACTCTGTAAAAATGGCAATTTTGGTCACTGTGAGGGTTTAAAAAGTGGTTATTCAACATGAGGCATGATCCAATTGACGTTTGAATCATTTTTGGTACAGTCCAAAAAATCAATTTTCGGATGAAAACGATGACTCCGGACCTGTCGAACGATCCCAAAATGGTCTATAATGATGAAATTTCAACATTTAATCTTTTGACTCTCAATTACTGTTGGATGTGAATTATGACTTTGTCAACTAGAATAAGTGTGTTTAAAGTCATTTCTGTGCCTGAAACGGGTCAAAATGGAAGCTTTTGAGTAAGCAAAACTCTGTAAAAATGGCAATTTTGGTCACTGTGAGGGTTTAAAAAGTGGTTATTCAACATGAGGCATGATCCAATTGACATTTTGAATCATTTTTGGTACAGTCCAAAAAATCAATTTTCGGATGAAAAACGATGACTCCGGACCTGTCGAACGATCCCAAAATGGTCTATAATGATGAAATTTCAACATTTAATCTTTTGACTCTAAATGACTGTTGGATGTGAATTAGGACTTTGTCAACTAGAATAAGTGTGTTTAAAGTCATTTCTGTGCCTGAAACGGGTCAAAATGGAAGCTTTTGAGTAAGCGAAACTCTGTAAAAATGGCAATTTTGGTCACTGTGAGGGTTTAAAAAGTGGTTATTCAACATGAGGCATGATCCAATTGACATTTTGAATCATTTTTGGTCCAGTCCAAAAAATCAATTTTCGGATGAAAAACGATGACTCCGGACCTGTCGAACGATCCCAAAATGGTCTATAATGATAAAATTTTAACATTTAATCTTTTGACTCTAAATTACTGTTGGATGTGAATTAGGACTTTGTCAACTAAAATAAGTGTGTTTAAAGTCATTTCTGTGCCTGAAACGGGTCAAAATGGAAGCTTTTGAGTAAGCAAAACTCTGTAAAAATGGCAATTTTGGTCACTGTGAGGGTTGAAAAAGTGGTTATTCAACATGAGGCATGATCCAATTGACATTTTGAATCATTTTTGGTACAGTCCAAAAAATCAATTTTCGGATGAAAACCGATGACTCCGGACCTGTCAAACGATCCCAAAATGGTCTATAATGATGAAATTTCAACATTTAATCTTTTGACTCTAAATGACTGTTAAATGTGAATTATGACTTTGTCAACTAGAATAAGTGTGTTTAAAGTCATTTCTGTGCCTGAAACGGGTCAAAATGGAAGCTTTTGAGTAAGCAAAACTCTGTAAAAATGGCAATTTTGGTCACTGTGAGGGTTTAAAAAGTGGTTATTCAACATGAGGCATGATCCAATTGACATTTTGAATCATTTTTGGTACAGTCCAAAAAATCAATTTTCGGATGAAAAACGATGACTCCGGACCTGTCGAACGATCCCAAAATGGTCTATAATGATGAAATTTCAACATTTAATCTTTTGACTCTAAATGACTGTTGGATGTGAATTATGACTTTGTCAACTAGAATAAGTGTGTTTAAAGTTATTTCTGTGCCTGAAACGGGTCAAAATGGAAGCTTTTGAGTAAGCAAAACTCTGTAAAAATGGCAATTTGGTCACTTTGAGGGTTTAAAAAGTGGTTATTCAACATGAGGCATGATCCAATTGACATTTTGAATCATTTTTGGTACAGTCCAAAAAATCTATTTTCGGATGAAAAACGATGACTCCGGACCTGTCGAACGATCCCAAAATGGTCTATAATGATGAAATTTCAACATTTAATCTTTTGACTCTAAATGACTGTTGGATGTGAATTATGACTTTGTCAACTAGAATAAGTGTGTTTAAAGTCATTTCTGTGCCTGAAACGGAACAAAATGGAAGCTTTTGAGTAAGCAAAACTCTGTAAAAATGGCAATTTTGGTCACTGTGAGGGTTTAAAAAGTGGTTATTCAACATGAGGCATGATCCAATTGACATTTTGAATCATTTTTGGTACAGTCCAAAAAATCAATTTTCGGATGAAAAACGATGACTCCGGACCTGTCGAACGATCCCAAAATGGTCTATAATGATGAAATTTTAACATTTCATCTTTTGACTCTAAATTACTGTTGGATGTGAATTAGGACTTTGTCAACTAGAATAAGTTTGTTTAAAGTCATTTCTGTGCCTGAAACGGGTCAAAATGGAAGCTTTTGAGTAAGCAAAACTCTGTAAAAATGGCAATTTTGGTCACTGTGAGGGTTTAAAAAGTGGTTATTCAACATGAGGCATGATCCAATTGACGTTTGAATCATTTTTGGTACAGTCCAAAAAATCAATTTTCGGATGAAAACGATGACTCCGGACCTGTCGAACGATCCCAAAATGGTCTATAATGATGAAATTTCAACATTTAATCTTTTGACTCTCAATTACTGTTGGATGTGAATTATGACTTTGTCAACTAGAATAAGTGTGTTTAAAGTCATTTCTGTGCCTGAAACGGGTCAAAATGGAAGCTTTTGAGTAAGCAAAACTCTGTAAAAATGGCAATTTTGGTCACTGTGAGGGTTTAAAAAGTGGTTATTTAACATGAGGCATGATCCAATTGACATTTTGAATCATTTTTGGTACAGTCCAAAAAATCATTTTCGGATGAAAAACGATGACTCCGGACCTGTCGAACGATCCCAAAATGGTCTATAATGATGAAATTTCAACATTTAATCTTTTGACTCTAAATGACTGTTGGATGTGAATTATGACTTTGTCAACTAGAATAAGTGAGTTTAAAGTCATTTCTGTGCCTGAAACGGTTCAAAATGGAAGCTTTTGAGTAAGCAAAACTCTGTAAAAATGGCAATTTTGGTCACTGTGAGGGTTTAAAAAGTGGTTATTCAACATGAGGCATGATCCAATTGACATTTTGAATCATTTTTGGTACAGTCCAAAAAATCATTTTCGGATGAAAAACGATGACTCCGGACCTGTCGAACGATCCCAAAATGGTCTATAATGATGAAATTTTAACATTTCGTCTTTTGACTTTAAATTACTGTTGGATGTGAATTATGACTTTGTCAACTAAAATAAGTGTGTTTAAAGTCATTTCTGTGCCTGAAATGGGTCAAAATTGAAGCTTTTGAGTTAGCAAAACTCTGTAAAAATTGCAATGTTGGTCACTGTGAAGGTTTAAAAAGTGGTTATTCAACATGAGGCACGATCCAATTGACATTTTGAATCATTTTTGGTACAGTCCAAAAAATCAATTTTTGGATGAAAAACGATGACTCCGGACCTGTCGAACGATCCCAAAATGGTCTATAATGATGAAATTTCAACATTTAATCTGTTGACTCTAAATGACTGTTGGATGTGAATTATGACTTTGTCAACTAGAATAAGTGTGTTTAAAGTCATTTCTGTGCCTGAAACGGGTCAAAATGGAAGCTTTTGAGTAAGCAAAACTCTGTAAAAATGGCAATTTTGGTCACTGTGAGGGTTTAAAAAGTGGTTATTCAACATGAGGCATGATCCAATTGACATTTTGAATCATTTTTGGTACAGTCCAAAAAATCAATTTTCGGATGAAAAACGATGACTCCGGACCTGTCGAACGATCCCAAAATGGTCTATAATGATGAAATTTCAACATTTAATCTTTTGACTCTAAATTACTGTTGGATGTGAATTAGGACTTTGTCAACTAAAATAAGTGTGTTTAAAGTCATTTCTGTGCCTGAAACGGGTCAAAATGGAAGCTTTTGAGTAAGCAAAACTCTGTAAAAATGGCAATTTTGGTCACTGTGAGGGTTGAAAAAGTGGTTATTCAACATGAGGCATGATCCAATTGACATTTTGAATCATTTTTGGTACAGTCCAAAAAATCAATTTTCGGATGAAAACCGATGACTCCGGACCTGTCAAACGATCCCAAAATGGTCTATAATGATGAAATTTCAACATTTAATCTTTTGACTCTAAATGACTGTTAAATGTGAATTATGACTTTGTCAACTAGAATAAGTGTGTTTAAAGTCATTTCTGTGCCTGAAACGGGTCAAAATGGAAGCTTTTGAGTAAGCAAAACTCTGTAAAAATGGCAATTTTGGTCACTGTGAGGGTTTAAAAAGTGGTTATTCAACATGAGGCATGATCCAATTGACATTTTGAATCATTTTTGGTACAGTCCAAAAAATCAATTTTCGGATGAAAAACGATGACTCCGGACCTGTCGAACGATCCCAAAATGGTCTATAATGATGAAATTTCAACATTTAATCTTTTGACTCTAAATGACTGTTGGATGTGAATTATGACTTTGTCAACTAGAATAAGTGTGTTTAAAGTTATTTCTGTGCCTGAAACGGGTCAAAATGGAAGCTTTTGAAGAAGCAAAACTCTGTAAAAATGGCAATTTGGTCACTTTGAGGGTTTAAAAAGTGGTTATTCAACATGAGGCATGATCCAATTGACATTTTGAATCATTTTTGGTACAGTCCAAAAAATCTATTTTCGGATGAAAAACGATGACTCCGGACCTGTCGAACGATCCCAAAATGGTCTATAATGATGAAATTTCAACATTTAATCTTTTGACTCTAAATGACTGTTGGATGTGAATTATGACTTTGTCAACTAGAATAAGTGTGTTTAAAGTCATTTCTGTGCCTGAAACGGAACAAAATGGAAGCTTTTGAGTAAGCAAAACTCTGTAAAAATGGCAATTTTGGTCACTGTGAGGGTTTAAAAAGTGGTTATTCAACATGAGGCATGATCCAATTGACATTTTGAATCATTTTTGGTACAGTCCAAAAAATCAATTTTCGGATGAAAAACGATGACTCCGGACCTGTCGAACGATCCCAAAATGGTCTATAATGATGAAATTTTAACATTTCATCTTTTGACTCTAAATTACTGTTGGATGTGAATTAGGACTTTGTCAACTAGAATAAGTTTGTTTAAAGTCATTTCTGTGCCTGAAACGGGTCAAAATGGAAGCTTTTGAGTAAGCAAAACTCTGTAAAAATGGCAATTTTGGTCACTGTGAGGGTTTAAAAAGTGGTTATTCAACATGAGGCATGATCCAATTGACGTTTGAATCATTTTTGGTACAGTCCAAAAAATCAATTTTCGGATGAAAACGATGACTCCGGACCTGTCGAACGATCCCAAAATGGTCTATAATGATGAAATTTCAACATTTAATCTTTTGACTCTCAATTACTGTTGGATGTGAATTATGACTTTGTCAACTAGAATAAGTGTGTTTAAAGTCATTTCTGTGCCTGAAACGGGTCAAAATGGAAGCTTTTGAGTAAGCAAAACTCTGTAAAAATGGCAATTTTGGTCACTGTGAGGGTTTAAAAAGTGGTTATTTAACATGAGGCATGATCCAATTGACATTTTGAATCATTTTTGGTACAGTCCAAAAAATCATTTTCGGATGAAAAACGATGACTCCGGACCTGTCGAACGATCCCAAAATGGTCTATAATGATTAAATTTTAACATTTAATCTTTTGACTCTAAATTACTGTTGGATGTGAATTAGGACTTTGTCAACTAAAATAAGTGTGTTTAAAGTCATTTCTGTGCCTGAAACGGGTCAAAATTGAAGCTTTTGGGTAAGCAAAACTCTGTAAAAATGGCAATTTTGGTCACTGTGAGGGTTTAAAAAGTGGTTATTCAACATAGGCATGATCCAATTGACATTTTGAATCATTTTTGGTACAGTCCAAAACATCATTTTTCGGATGAAAAACGATGACTCCGGACCTGTCGAACGATCCCAAAATAGTCTATAATGATGAAATTTTAACATTTAATCTTTTGACTCTAAATTACTGTTGGATGTGAATTATGACTTTGTCAACTAAAATAAGTGTGTTTAAAGTCATTTCTGTGCCTGAAACGGGTCAAAATGGAAGCTTTTGAGTAAGGAAAATTCTGTAAAAATGGCAATTTTGGTCACTGTGAGGGTTTAAAAAGTGGTTATTCAACATGAGGCATGATCCAATTGACATTTTGAATCATTTTTCGTACAGTCCAAAAAATCAATTTTCGGATGAAAAACGATGAAAACGGACCTGTCGAACGATCCCAAAATGGTCTATAATGATGAAATTTCAACATTTAATCTTTTGACTCTCAATTACTGTTGGATGTGAATTATGACTTTGTCAACTAGAATAAGTGTGTTTAAAGTCATTTCTGTGCCTGAAACGGGTCAAAATGGAAGCTTTTGAGTGAGCAAAACTCTGTAAAAATGGCAATTTTGGTCACTGTGAGGGTTTAAAAAGTGGTTATTTAACATGAGGCATGATCCAATTGACATTTTGAATCATTTTTGGTACAGTCCAAAAAATCAATTTTCGGATGAAAAACGATGACTCCGGACCTGTCGAACGATCCCAAAATGGTCTATAATGATGAAATTTCAACATTTAATCTGTTGACTCTAAATGACTGTTGGATGTGAATTATGACTTTGTCAACTAGAATAAGTGTGTTTAAAGTCATTTCTGTGCCTGAAACGGGTCAAAATGGAAGCTTTTGAGTAAGCAAAACTCTGTAAAAATGGCAATTTTGGTCACTGTGAGGGTTTAAAAAGTGGTTATTCAACATGAGGCATGATCCAATTGACATTTTGAATCATTTTTGGTACAGTCCAAAAAATCAATTTTCGGATGAAAAACGATGACTCCGGACCTGTCGAACGATCCCAAAATGGTCTATAATGATGAAATTTCAACATTTAATCTTTTGACTCTAAATGACTGTTGGATGTGAATTAGGACTTTGTCAACTAGAATAAGTGTGTTTAAAGTCATTTCTGTGCCTGAAACGGGTCAAAATGGAAGCTTTTGAGTAAGCGAAACTCTGTAAAAATGGCAATTTTGGTCACTGTGAGGGTTTAAAAAGTGGTTATTCAACATGAGGCATGATCCAATTGACATTTTGAATCATTTTTGGTCCAGTCCAAAAAATCAATTTTCGGATGAAAAACGATGACTCCGGACCTGTCGAACGATCCCAAAATGGTCTATAATGATAAAATTTTAACATTTAATCTTTTGACTCTAAATTACTGTTGGATGTGAATTAGGACTTTGTCAACTAAAATAAGTGTGTTTAAAGTCATTTCTGTGCCTGAAACGGGTCAAAATGGAAGCTTTTGAGTAAGCAAAACTCTGTAAAAATGGCAATTTTGGTCACTGTGAGGGTTGAAAAAGTGGTTATTCAACATGAGGCATGATCCAATTGACATTTTGAATCATTTTTGGTACAGTCCAAAAAATCAATTTTCGGATGAAAACCGATGACTCCGGACCTGTCAAACGATCCCAAAATGGTCTATAATGATGAAATTTCAACATTTAATCTTTTGACTCTAAATGACTGTTAAATGTGAATTATGACTTTGTCAACTAGAATAAGTGTGTTTAAAGTCATTTCTGTGCCTGAAACGGGTCAAAATGGAAGCTTTTGAGTAAGCAAAACTCTGTAAAAATGGCAATTTTGGTCACTGTGAGGGTTTAAAAAGTGGTTATTCAACATGAGGCATGATCCAATTGACATTTTGAATCATTTTTGGTACAGTCCAAAAAATCAATTTTCGGATGAAAAACGATGACTCCGGACCTGTCGAACGATCCCAAAATGGTCTATAATGATGAAATTTCAACATTTAATCTTTTGACTCTAAATGACTGTTGGATGTGAATTATGACTTTGTCAACTAGAATAAGTGTGTTTAAAGTTATTTCTGTGCCTGAAACGGGTCAAAATGGAAGCTTTTGAGAAAGCAAAACTCTGTAAAAATGGCAATTTGGTCACTTTGAGGGTTTAAAAAGTGGTTATTCAACATGAGGCATGATCCAATTGACATTTTGAATCATTTTTGGTACAGTCCAAAAAATCTATTTTCGGATGAAAAACGATGACTCCGGACCTGTCGAACGATCCCAAAATGGTCTATAATGATGAAATTTCAACATTTAATCTTTTGACTCTAAATGACTGTTGGATGTGAATTATGACTTTGTCAACTAGAATAAGTGTGTTTAAAGTCATTTCTGTGCCTGAAACGGAACAAAATGGAAGCTTTTGAGTAAGCAAAACTCTGTAAAAATGGCAATTTTGGTCACTGTGAGGGTTTAAAAAGTGGTTATTCAACATGAGGCATGATCCAATTGACATTTTGAATCATTTTTGGTACAGTCCAAAAAATCAATTTTCGGATGAAAAACGATGACTCCGGACCTGTCGAACGATCCCAAAATGGTCTATAATGATGAAATTTTAACATTTCATCTTTTGACTCTAAATTACTGTTGGATGTGAATTAGGACTTTGTCAACTAGAATAAGTTTGTTTAAAGTCATTTCTGTGCCTGAAACGGGTCAAAATGGAAGCTTTTGAGTAAGCAAAACTCTGTAAAAATGGCAATTTTGGTCACTGTGAGGGTTTAAAAAGTGGTTATTCAACATGAGGCATGATCCAATTGACGTTTGAATCATTTTTGGTACAGTCCAAAAAATCAATTTTCGGATGAAAACGATGACTCCGGACCTGTCGAACGATCCCAAAATGGTCTATAATGATGAAATTTCAACATTTAATCTTTTGACTCTCAATTACTGTTGGATGTGAATTATGACTTTGTCAACTAGAATAAGTGTGTTTAAAGTCATTTCTGTGCCTGAAACGGGTCAAAATGGAAGCTTTTGAGTAAGCAAAACTCTGTAAAAATGGCAATTTTGGTCACTGTGAGGGTTTAAAAAGTGGTTATTCAACATGAGGCATGATCCAATTGACATTTTGAATCATTTTTGGTACAGTCCAAAAAATCAATTTTCGGATGAAAAACGATGACTCCGGACCTGTCGAACGATCCCAAAATGGTCTATAATGATGAAATTTCAACATTTAATCTTTTGACTCTAAATGACTGTTGGATGTGAATTAGGACTTTGTCAACTAGAATAAGTGTGTTTAAAGTCATTTCTGTGCCTGAAACGGGTCAAAATGGAAGCTTTTGAGTAAGCGAAACTCTGTAAAAATGGCAATTTTGGTCACTGTGAGGGTTTAAAAAGTGGTTATTCAACATGAGGCATGATCCAATTGACATTTTGAATCATTTTTGGTCCAGTCCAAAAAATCAATTTTCGGATGAAAAACGATGACTCCGGACCTGTCGAACGATCCCAAAATGGTCTATAATGATAAAATTTTAACATTTAATCTTTTGACTCTAAATTACTGTTGGATGTGAATTAGGACTTTGTCAACTAAAATAAGTGTGTTTAAAGTCATTTCTGTGCCTGAAACGGGTCAAAATGGAAGCTTTTGAGTAAGCAAAACTCTGTAAAAATGGCAATTTTGGTCACTGTGAGGGTTGAAAAAGTGGTTATTCAACATGAGGCATGATCCAATTGACATTTTGAATCATTTTTGGTACAGTCCAAAAAATCAATTTTCAGATGAAAACCGATGACTCCGGACCTGTCAAACGATCCCAAAATGGTCTATAATGATGAAATTTCAACATTTAATCTTTTGACTCTAAATGACTGTTAAATGTGAATTATGACTTTGTCAACTAGAATAAGTGTGTTTAAAGTCATTTCTGTGCCTGAAACGGGTCAAAATGGAAGCTTTTGAGTAAGCAAAACTCTGTAAAAATGGCAATTTTGGTCACTGTGAGGGTTTAAAAAGTGGTTATTCAACATGAGGCATGATCCAATTGACATTTTGAATCATTTTTGGTACAGTCCAAAAAATCAATTTTCGGATGAAAAACGATGACTCCGGACCTGTCGAACGATCCCAAAATGGTCTATAATGATGAAATTTCAACATTTAATCTTTTGACTCTAAATGACTGTTGGATGTGAATTATGACTTTGTCAACTAGAATAAGTGTGTTTAAAGTTATTTCTGTGCCTGAAACGGGTCAAAATGGAAGCTTTTGAGTAAGCAAAACTCTGTAAAAATGGCAATTTGGTCACTTTGAGGGTTTAAAAAGTGGTTATTCAACATGAGGCATGATCCAATTGACATTTTGAATCATTTTTGGTACAGTCCAAAAAATCTATTTTCGGATGAAAAACGATGACTCCGGACCTGTCGAACGATCCCAAAATGGTCTATAATGATGAAATTTCAACATTTAATCTTTTGACTCTAAATGACTGTTGGATGTGAATTATGACTTTGTCAACTAGAATAAGTGTGTTTAAAGTCATTTCTGTGCCTGAAACGGAACAAAATGGAAGCTTTTGAGTAAGCAAAACTCTGTAAAAATGGCAATTTTGGTCACTGTGAGGGTTTAAAAAGTGGTTATTCAACATGAGGCATGATCCAATTGACATTTTGAATCATTTTTGGTACAGTCCAAAAAATCAATTTTCGGATGAAAAACGATGACTCCGGACCTGTCGAACGATCCCAAAATGGTCTATAATGATGAAATTTTAACATTTCATCTTTTGACTCTAAATTACTGTTGGATGTGAATTAGGACTTTGTCAACTAGAATAAGTTTGTTTAAAGTCATTTCTGTGCCTGAAACGGGTCAAAATGGAAGCTTTTGAGTAAGCAAAACTCTGTAAAAATGGCAATTTTGGTCACTGTGAGGGTTTAAAAAGTGGTTATTCAACATGAGGCATGATCCAATTGACGTTTGAATCATTTTTGGTACAGTCCAAAAAATCAATTTTCGGATGAAAACGATGACTCCGGACCTGTCGAACGATCCCAAAATGGTCTATAATGATGAAATTTCAACATTTAATCTTTTGACTCTCAATTACTGTTGGATGTGAATTATGACTTTGTCAACTAGAATAAGTGTGTTTAAAGTCATTTCTGTGCCTGAAACGGGTCAAAATGGAAGCTTTTGAGTAAGCAAAACTCTGTAAAAATGGCAATTTTGGTCACTGTGAGGGTTTAAAAAGTGGTTATTTAACATGAGGCATGATCCAATTGACATTTTGAATCATTTTTGGTACAGTCCAAAAAATCATTTTCGGATGAAAAACGATGACTCCGGACCTGTCGAACGATCCCAAAATGGTCTATAATGATGAAATTTCAACATTTAATCTTTTGACTCTAAATGACTGTTGGATGTGAATTATGACTTTGTCAACTAGAATAAGTGACTTTAAAGTCATTTCTGTGCCTGAAACGGTTCAAAATGGAAGCTTTTGAGTAAGCAAAACTCTGTAAAAATGGCAATTTTGGTCACTGTGACGGTTTAAAAAGTGGTTATTCAACATGAGGCATGATCCAATTGACATTTTGAATCATTTTTGGTACAGTCCAAAAAATCAATTTTCGGATGAAAAACGATGACTCCGGACCTGTCGAACGATCCCAAAATGGTCTATAATGATGAAATTTTAACATTTCGTCTTTTGACTTTAAATTACTGTTGGATGTGAATTATGACTTTGTCAACTAAAATAAGTGTGTTTAAAGTCATTTCTGTGCCTGAAATGGGTCAAAATTGAAGCTTTTGAGTTAGCAAAACTCTGTAAAAATTGCAATGTTGGTCACTGTGAAGGTTTAAAAAGTGGTTATTCAACATGAGGCACGATCCAATTGACATTTTGAATCATTTTTGGTACAGTCCAAAAAATCAATTTTTGGATGAAAAACGATGACTCCGGACCTGTCGAACGATCCCAAAATGGTCAATATGGATGAAATTTCAACATTTAATCTTTTGACTCTAAATGACTGTTGGATGTGAATTATGACTTTGTCAACTAGAATAAGTGTGTTTAAAGTCATTTCTGTGCCTGAAACGGGTCAAAATGGAAGCTTTTGAGTAAGCAAAACTCTGTAAAAATGGCAATTTTGGTCACTGTGAGGGTTTAAAAAGTGGTTATTCAACATGAGGCATGATCCAATTGACATTTTGAATCATTTTTGGTACAGTCCAAAAAATCAATTTTCGGATGAAAAACGATGACTCCGGACCTGTCGAACGATCCCAAAATGGTCTATAATGATGAAATTTTAACATTTCATCTTTTGACTCTAAATTACTGTTGGATGTGAATTAGGACTTTGTCAACTAGAATAAGTTTGTTTAAAGTCATTTCTGTGCCTGAAACGGGTCAAAATGGAAGCTTTTGAGTAAGCAAAACTCTGTAAAAATGGCAATTTTGGTCACTGTGAGGGTTTAAAAAGTGGTTATTCAACAATAGGCATGATCCAATTGACATTTTGAATCATTTTTGGTACAGTCCAAAAAATCAATTTTCGGATGAAAACGATGACTCCGGACCTGTCGAACGATCCCAAAATGGTCTATAATGATGAAATTTCAACATTTAATCTTTTGACTCTCAATTACTGTTGGATGTGAATTATGACTTTGTCAACTAGAATAAGTGTGTTTAAAGTCATTTCTGTGCCTGAAACGGGTCAAAATGGAAGCTTTTGAGTAAGCAAAACTCTGTAAAAATGGCAATTTTGGTCACTGTGAGGGTTTAAAAAGTGGTTATTTAACATGAGGCATGATCCAATTGACATTTTGAATCATTTTTGGTACAGTCCAAAAAATCATTTTACGGATGAAAAACGATGACTCCGGACCTGTCGAACGATCCCAAAATGGTCTATAATGATGAAATTTTAACATTTAGTCTTTTGACTCTAAATTACTGTTGGATGTGAATTATGACTTTGTCAACTAAAATAAGTGTGTTTAAAGTCATTTCTGTGCCTGAAATGGGTCAAAATTGAAGCTTTTGAGTTAGCAAAACTCTGTAAAAATGGCAATTTTGGTCACTGTGAAGGTTTAAAAAGTGGTTATTCAACATGAGGCACGATCCAATTGACATTTTGAATCATTTTTGGTACAGTCCAAAAAATCAATTTTCGGATGAAAAACGATGACTCCGGACCTGTCGAACGATCCCAAAATGGTCTATAATGATGAAATTTCAACATTTAATCTTTTGACTCTCAATTACTGTTGGATGTGAATTATGACTTTGTCAACTAGAATAAGTGTGTTTAAAGTCATTTCTGTGCCTGAAACGGGTCAAAATGGAAGCTTTTGAGTAAGCAAAACTCTGTAAAAATGGCAATTTTGGTCACTGTGAGGGTTTAAAAATTGGTTATTTAACATGAGGCATGATCCAATTGACATTTTGAATCATTTTTGGTACAGTCCAAAAAATCATTTTACGGATGAAAAACGATGACTCCGGACCTGTCGAACGATCCCAAAATGGTCTATAATGATGAAATTTTAACATTTAGTCTTTTGACTCTAAATTACTGTTGGATGTGAATTATGACTTTGTCAACTAAAATAAGTGTGTTTAAAGTCATTTCTGTGCCTGAAATGGGTCAAAATTGAAGCTTTTGAGTTAGCAAAACTCTGTAAAAATGGCAATTTTGGTCACTGTGAAGGTTTAAAAAGTGGTTATTCAACATGAGGCACGATCCAATTGACATTTTGAATCATTTTTGGAACAGTCCAAAAAATCAATTTTCGGATGAAAAACGATGACTCCGGACCTGTCGAACGATCCCAAAATGGTCAATATGGATGAAATTTCAACATTTAATCTTTTGACTCTAAATGACTGTTGGATATGAATTATGACTTTGTCAACTAGAATAAGTGTGTTTAAAGTCATTTCTGTGCCTGAAACGGGTCAAAATGGAAGCTTTTGAGTAAGCAAAACTCTGTAAAAATGGCAATTTTGGTCACTGTGAGGGTTTAAAAAGTGGTTATTCAACATGAGGCATGATCCAATTGACATTTTGAATCATTTTTGGTACAGTCCAAAAAATCAATTTTCGGATGAAAACGATGACTCCGGACCTGTCGAACGATCCCAAAATGGTCTATAATGATGAAATTTCAACATTTAATCTTTTGACTCTCAATTACTGTTGGATGTGAATTATGACTTTGTCAACTAGAATAAGTGTGTTTAAAGTCATTTCTGTGCCTGAAACGGGTCAAAATGGAAGCTTTTGAGTAAGCAAAACTCTGTAAAAATGGCAATTTTGGTCACTGTGAGGGTTTAAAAAGTGGTTATTTAACATGAGGCATGATCCAATTGACATTTTGAATCATTTTTGGTACAGTCCAAAAAATCATTTTACGGATGAAAAACGATGACTCCGGACCTGTCGAACGATCCCAAAATGGTCTATAATGATGAAATTTTAACATTTAGTCTTTTGACTCTAAATTACTGTTGGATGTGAATTATGACTTTGTCAACTAAAATAAGTGTGTTTAAAGTCATTTCTGTGCCTGAAATGGGTCAAAATTGAAGCTTTTGAGTTAGCAAAACTCTGTAAAAATGGCAATTTTGGTCACTGTGAAGGTTTAAAAAGTGGTTATTCAACATGAGGCACGATCCAATTGACATTTTGAATCATTTTTGGTACAGTCCAAAAAATCAATTTTCGGATGAAAAACGATGACTCCGGACCTGTCAAACGATCCCAAAATGGTCTATAATGATGAAATTTCAACATTTAATCTTTTGACTCTAAATGACTGTTAAATGTGAATTATGACTTTGTCAACTAGAATAAGTGTGTTTAAAGTCATTTCTGTGCCTGAAACGGGTCAAAATGGAAGCTTTTGAGTAAGCAAAACTCTGTAAAAATGGCAATTTTGGTCACTGTGAGGGTTTAAAAAGTGGTTATTCAACATGAGGCATGATCCAATTGACATTTTGAATCATTTTTGGTACAGTCCAAAAAATCAATTTTCGGATGAAAAACGATGACTCCGGACCTGTCGAACGATCCCAAAATGGTCTATAATGATGAAATTTCAACATTTAATCTTTTGACTCTAAATGACTGTTGGATGTGAATTATGACTTTGTCAACTAGAATAAGTGTGTTTAAAGTTATTTCTGTGCCTGAAACGGGTCAAAATGGAAGCTTTTGAGTAAGCAAAACTCTGTAAAAATGGCAATTTGGTCACTTTGAGGGTTTAAAAAGTGGTTATTCAACATGAGGCATGATCCAATTGACATTTTGAATCATTTTTGGTACAGTCCAAAAAATCTATTTTCGGATGAAAAACGATGACTCCGGACCTGTCGAACGATCCCAAAATGGTCTATAATGATGAAATTTCAACATTTAATCTTTTGACTCTAAATGACTGTTGGATGTGAATTATGACTTTGTCAACTAGAATAAGTGTGTTTAAAGTCATTTCTGTGCCTGAAACGGAACAAAATGGAAGCTTTTGAGTAAGCAAAACTCTGTAAAAATGGCAATTTTGGTCACTGTGAGGGTTTAAAAAGTGGTTATTCAACATGAGGCATGATCCAATTGACATTTTGAATCATTTTTGGTACAGTCCAAAAAATCAATTTTCGGATGAAAAACGATGACTCCGGACCTGTCGAACGATCCCAAAATGGTCTATAATGATGAAATTTTAACATTTCATCTTTTGACTCTAAATTACTGTTGGATGTGAATTAGGACTTTGTCAACTAGAATAAGTTTGTTTAAAGTCATTTCTGTGCCTGAAACGGGTCAAAATGGAAGCTTTTGAGTAAGCAAAACTCTGTAAAAATGGCAATTTTGGTCACTGTGAGGGTTTAAAAAGTGGTTATTCAACATGAGGCATGATCCAATTGACGTTTGAATCATTTTTGGTACAGTCCAAAAAATCAATTTTCGGATGAAAACGATGACTCCGGACCTGTCGAACGATCCCAAAATGGTCTATAATGATGAAATTTCAACATTTAATCTTTTGACTCTCAATTACTGTTGGATGTGAATTATGACTTTGTCAACTAGAATAAGTGTGTTTAAAGTCATTTCTGTGCCTGAAACGGGTCAAAATGGAAGCTTTTGAGTAAGCAAAACTCTGTAAAAATGGCAATTTTGGTCACTGTGAGGGTTTAAAAAGTGGTTATTTAACATGAGGCATGATCCAATTGACATTTTGAATCATTTTTGGTACAGTCCAAAAAATCATTTTCGGATGAAAAACGATGACTCCGGACCTGTCGAACGATCCCAAAATGGTCTATAATGATGAAATTTCAACATTTAATCTTTTGACTCTAAATGACTGTTGGATGTGAATTATGACTTTGTCAACTAGAATAAGTGACTTTAAAGTCATTTCTGTGCCTGAAACGGTTCAAAATGGAAGCTTTTGAGTAAGCAAAACTCTGTAAAAATGGCAATTTTGGTCACTGTGACGGTTTAAAAAGTGGTTATTCAACATGAGGCATGATCCAATTGACATTTTGAATCATTTTTGGTACAGTCCAAAAAATCAATTTTCGGATGAAAAACGATGACTCCGGACCTGTCGAACGATCCCAAAATGGTCTATAATGATGAAATTTTAACATTTCGTCTTTTGACTTTAAATTACTGTTGGATGTGAATTATGACTTTGTCAACTAAAATAAGTGTGTTTAAAGTCATTTCTGTGCCTGAAATGGGTCAAAATTGAAGCTTTTGAGTTAGCAAAACTCTGTAAAAATTGCAATGTTGGTCACTGTGAAGGTTTAAAAAGTGGTTATTCAACATGAGGCACGATCCAATTGACATTTTGAATCATTTTTGGTACAGTCCAAAAAATCAATTTTTGGATGAAAAACGATGACTCCGGACCTGTCGAACGATCCCAAAATGGTCAATATGGATGAAATTTCAACATTTAATCTTTTGACTCTAAATGACTGTTGGATGTGAATTATGACTTTGTCAACTAGAATAAGTGTGTTTAAAGTCATTTCTGTGCCTGAAACGGGTCAAAATGGAAGCTTTTGAGTAAGCAAAACTCTGTAAAAATGGCAATTTTGGTCACTGTGAGGGTTTAAAAAGTGGTTATTCAACATGAGGCATGATCCAATTGACATTTTGAATCATTTTTGGTACAGTCCAAAAAATCAATTTTCGGATGAAAAACGATGACTCCGGACCTGTCGAACGATCCCAAAATGGTCTATAATGATGAAATTTTAACATTTCATCTTTTGACTCTAAATTACTGTTGGATGTGAATTAGGACTTTGTCAACTAGAATAAGTTTGTTTAAAGTCATTTCTGTGCCTGAAACGGGTCAAAATGGAAGCTTTTGAGTAAGCAAAACTCTGTAAAAATGGCAATTTTGGTCACTGTGAGGGTTTAAAAAGTGGTTATTCAACAATAGGCATGATCCAATTGACATTTTGAATCATTTTTGGTACAGTCCAAAAAATCAATTTTCGGATGAAAACGATGACTCCGGACCTGTCGAACGATCCCAAAATGGTCTATAATGATGAAATTTCAACATTTAATCTTTTGACTCTCAATTACTGTTGGATGTGAATTATGACTTTGTCAACTAGAATAAGTGTGTTTAAAGTCATTTCTGTGCCTGAAACGGGTCAAAATGGAAGCTTTTGAGTAAGCAAAACTCTGTAAAAATGGCAATTTTGGTCACTGTGAGGGTTTAAAAAGTGGTTATTTAACATGAGGCATGATCCAATTGACATTTTGAATCATTTTTGGTACAGTCCAAAAAATCATTTTACGGATGAAAAACGATGACTCCGGACCTGTCGAACGATCCCAAAATGGTCTATAATGATGAAATTTTAACATTTAGTCTTTTGACTCTAAATTACTGTTGGATGTGAATTATGACTTTGTCAACTAAAATAAGTGTGTTTAAAGTCATTTCTGTGCCTGAAATGGGTCAAAATTGAAGCTTTTGAGTTAGCAAAACTCTGTAAAAATGGCAATTTTGGTCACTGTGAAGGTTTAAAAAGTGGTTATTCAACATGAGGCACGATCCAATTGACATTTTGAATCATTTTTGGTACAGTCCAAAAAATCAATTTTCGGATGAAAAACGATGACTCCGGACCTGTCGAACGATCCCAAAATGGTCTATAATGATGAAATTTCAACATTTAATCTTTTGACTCTCAATTACTGTTGGATGTGAATTATGACTTTGTCAACTAGAATAAGTGTGTTTAAAGTCATTTCTGTGCCTGAAACGGGTCAAAATGGAAGCTTTTGAGTAAGCAAAACTCTGTAAAAATGGCAATTTTGGTCACTGTGAGGGTTTAAAAATTGGTTATTTAACATGAGGCATGATCCAATTGACATTTTGAATCATTTTTGGTACAGTCCAAAAAATCATTTTACGGATGAAAAACGATGACTCCGGACCTGTCGAACGATCCCAAAATGGTCTATAATGATGAAATTTTAACATTTAGTCTTTTGACTCTAAATTACTGTTGGATGTGAATTATGACTTTGTCAACTAAAATAAGTGTGTTTAAAGTCATTTCTGTGCCTGAAATGGGTCAAAATTGAAGCTTTTGAGTTAGCAAAACTCTGTAAAAATGGCAATTTTGGTCACTGTGAAGGTTTAAAAAGTGGTTATTCAACATGAGGCACGATCCAATTGACATTTTGAATCATTTTTGGAACAGTCCAAAAAATCAATTTTCGGATGAAAAACGATGACTCCGGACCTGTCGAACGATCCCAAAATGGTCAATATGGATGAAATTTCAACATTTAATCTTTTGACTCTAAATGACTGTTGGATATGAATTATGACTTTGTCAACTAGAATAAGTGTGTTTAAAGTCATTTCTGTGCCTGAAACGGGTCAAAATGGAAGCTTTTGAGTAAGCAAAACTCTGTAAAAATGGCAATTTTGGTCACTGTGAGGGTTTAAAAAGTGGTTATTCAACATGAGGCATGATCCAATTGACATTTTGAATCATTTTTGGTACAGTCCAAAAAATCAATTTTCGGATGAAAACGATGACTCCGGACCTGTCGAACGATCCCAAAATGGTCTATAATGATGAAATTTCAACATTTAATCTTTTGACTCTCAATTACTGTTGGATGTGAATTATGACTTTGTCAACTAGAATAAGTGTGTTTAAAGTCATTTCTGTGCCTGAAACGGGTCAAAATGGAAGCTTTTGAGTAAGCAAAACTCTGTAAAAATGGCAATTTTGGTCACTGTGAGGGTTTAAAAAGTGGTTATTTAACATGAGGCATGATCCAATTGACATTTTGAATCATTTTTGGTACAGTCCAAAAAATCATTTTACGGATGAAAAACGATGACTCCGGACCTGTCGAACGATCCCAAAATGGTCTATAATGATGAAATTTTAACATTTAGTCTTTTGACTCTAAATTACTGTTGGATGTGAATTATGACTTTGTCAACTAAAATAAGTGTGTTTAAAGTCATTTCTGTGCCTGAAATGGGTCAAAATTGAAGCTTTTGAGTTAGCAAAACTCTGTAAAAATGGCAATTTTGGTCACTGTGAAGGTTTAAAAAGTGGTTATTCAACATGAGGCACGATCCAATTGACATTTTGAATCATTTTTGGTACAGTCCAAAAAATCAATTTTCGGATGAAAAACGATGACTCCGGACCTGTCGAACGATCCCAAAATGGTCTATAATGATGAAATTTCAACATTTAATCTTTTGACTCTCAATTTCTGTTGGATGTGAATTATGACTTTGTCAACTAGAATAAGTGTGTTTAAAGTCATTTCTGTGCCTGAAACGGGTCAAAATGGAAGCTTTTGAGTAAGCAAAACTCTGTAAAAATGGCAATTTTGGTCACTGTGAGGGTTTAAAAATTGGTTATTTAACATGAGGCATGATCCAATTGACATTTTGAATCATTTTTGGTACAGTCCAAAAAATCATTTTACGGATGAAAAACGATGACTCCGGACCTGTCGAACGATCCCAAAATGGTCTATAATGATGAAATTTTAACATTTAGTCTTTTGACTCTAAATTACTGTTGGATGTGAATTATGACTTTGTCAACTAAAATAAGTGTGTTTAAAGTCATTTCTGTGCCTGAAATGGGTCAAAATTGAAGCTTTTGAGTTAGCAAAACTCTGTAAAAATGGCAATTTTGGTCACTGTGAAGGTTTAAAAAGTGGTTATTCAACATGAGGCACGATCCAATTGACATTTTGAATCATTTTTGGAACAGTCCAAAAAATCAATTTTCGGATGAAAAACGATGACTCCGGACCTGTCGAACGATCCCAAAATGGTCAATATGGATGAAATTTCAACATTTAATCTTTTGACTCTAAATGACTGTTGGATATGAATTATGACTTTGTCAACTAGAATAAGTGTGTTTAAAGTCATTTCTGTGCCTGAAACGGGTCAAAATGGAAGCTTTTGAGTAAGCAAAACTCTGTAAAAATGGCAATTTTGGTCACTGTGAGGGTTTAAAAAGTGGTTATTCAACATGAGGCATGATCCAATTGACATTTTGAATCATTTTTGGTACAGTCCAAAAAATCAATTTTCGGATGAAAACGATGACTCCGGACCTGTCGAACGATCCCAAAATGGTCTATAATGATGAAATTTCAACATTTAATCTTTTGACTCTCAATTACTGTTGGATGTGAATTATGACTTTGTCAACTAAAATAAGTGTGTTTAAAGTCATTTCTGTGCCTGAAATGGGTCAAAATTGAAGATTTTGAGTCAGCAAAACTCTGTAAAAATTGCAATTTTGGTCACTGTGAATGTTTAAAAAGTGGTTATTCAACATGAGGCACGATCCAATTGACATTTTGAATCATTTTTGGTACAGTCCAAAAAAATCAATTTTCGGATGAAAAACGATGACTCCGGACCTGTCGAACGATCCCAAAATGGTCAATATGGATGAAATTTCAACATTTAATCTTTTGACTCTAAATGACTGTTGGATGTGAATTATGACTTTGTCAACTAGAATAAGTGTGTTTAAAGTCATTTCTGTGCCTGAAACGGGTCAAAATGGAAGCTTTTGAGTAAGCAAACCTCTGTAAAAATGGCAATTTTGGTCACTGTGAGGGTTTAAAAAGTGGTTATTCAACATGAGGCATGATCCAATTGACATTTTGAATCATTTTTGGTACAGTCCAAAAAATCAATTTTCGGATGAAAAACGATGACTCCGGACCTGTCGAACGATCCCAAAATGGTCTATAATGATGAAATTTTAACATTTCATCTTTTGACTCTAAATTACTGTTGGATGTGAATTAGGACTTTGTCAACTAGAATACGTTTGTTTAAAGTCATTTCTGTGCCTGAAACGGGTCAAAATGGAAGCTTTTGAGTAAGCAAAACTCTGTAAAAATGGCAATTTTGGTCACTGTGAGGGTTTAAAAAGTGGTTATTCAACATGAGGCATGATCCAATTGACATTTTGAATCATTTTTGGTACAGTCCAAAAAATCAATTTTCGGATGAAAACGATGACTCCGGACCTGTCGAACGATCCCAAAATGGTCTATAATGATGAAATTTCAACATTTAATCTTTTGACTCTCAATTACTGTTGGATGTGAATTATGACTTTGTCAACTAGAATAAGTGTGTTTAAAGTCATTTCTGTGCCTGAAACGGGTCAAAATGGAAGCTTTTGAGTAAGCAAAACTCTGTAAAAATGGCAATTTTGGTCACTGTGAGGGTTTAAAAAGTGGTTATTTAACATGAGGCATGATCCAATTGACATTTTGAATCATTTTTGGTACAGTCCAAAAAATCAATTTTCGGATGAAAAACGATGACTCCGGACCTGTCGAACGATCCCAAAATGGTCAATATGGATGAAATTTCAACATTTAATCTTTTGACTCTAAATGACTGTTGGATGTGAATTATGACTTTGTCAACTAGAATAAGTGTGTTTAAAGTCATTTCTGTGCCTGAAACGGGTCAAAATGGAAGCTTTTGAGTAAGCAAAACTCTGTAAAAATGGCAATTTTGGTCACTGTGAGGGTTTAAAAAGTGGTTATTCAACATGAGGCATGATCCAATTGACATTTTGAATCATTTTTGGTACAGTCCAAAAAATCAATTTTCGGATGAAAAACGATGACTCCGGACCTGTCGAACGATCCCAAAATGGTCTATAATGATGACATTTTAACATTTAATCTTTTGACTCTAAATTACTGTTGGATGTGAATTAGGACTTTGTCAACTAAAATAAGTGTGTTTAAAGTCATTTCTGTGCCTGAAACGGGTCAAAATTGAAGCTTTTGGGTAAGCAAAACTCTGTAAAAATGGCAATTTTGGTCACTGTGAGGGTTTAAAAAGTGGTTATTCAACATAGGCATGATCCAATTGACATTTTGAATCATTTTTGGTACAGTCCAAAAAATCATTTTTCGGATGAAAAACGATGACTCCGGACCTGTCGAACGATCCCAAAATGGTCTATAATGATGAAATTTTAACATTTAATCTTTTGACTCTAAATTACTGTTGGATGTGAATTATGACTTTGTCAACTAAAATAAGTGTGTTTAAAGTCATTTCTGTGCCTGAAACGGGTCAAAATGGAAGTTTTTGAGTAAGCAAAACTCTGTAAAAATGGCAATTTTGGTCACTGTGAGGGTTTAAAAAGTGGTTATTCAACATGAGGCATGATCCAATTGACATTTTGAATCATTTTTCGTACAGTCCAAAAAATCAATTTTCGGATGAAAAACGATGACTCCGGACCTGTCGAACGATCCCAAAATGGTCTATAATGATGAAATTTTAACATTTAATCTTTTGACTCTAAATTACTGTTGGATGTGAATTAGGACTTTGTCAACTAAAATAAGTGTGTTTAAAGTCATTTCTGTGCCTGAAACGGCTCAAAATTGAAGCTTTTGAGTAAGCAAAACTCTGTAAAAATGGCAATTTTGGTCACTGTGAGGGTTTAAAAAGTGGTTATTCAACATGAGGCATGATCCAATTGACATTTTGAATCATTTTTGGTACAGTCAAAAAAATCAATTTTCGGATAAAAACGATGACTCCGGACCTGTCGAACGATCCCAAAATGGTCTATAATGATGAAATTTCAACATTTAATCTTTTGACTCTCAATTACTGTTGGATGTAAATTATGACTTTGTCAACTAGAATAAGTTTGTTTAAAGTCATTTCTGTGCCTGAAACGGGTCAAAATGGAAGCTTTTGAGTAAGCAAAACTCTGTAAAAATGGCAATTTTGGTCACTGTGAGGGTTTAAAAAGTGGTTATTTAACATGAGGCATGATCCAATTGACATTTTGAATCATTTTTGGTACAGTCCAAAAAATCATTTTTCGGATGAAAAACGATGACTCCGGACCTGTCGAACGATCCCAAAATGGTCTATAATGATGACATTTTAACATTTAATCTTTTGACTCTAAATTACTGTTGGATGTGAATTATGACTTTGTCAACTAAAATAAGTGTGTTTAAAGTCATTTCTGTGCCTGAAACGGGTCAAAATTGAAGCTTTTGAGTAAGCAAAACTCTGTAAAAATGGCAATTTTGGTCACTGTGAGGGTTTAAAAAGTGGTTATTCAACATGAGGCATGATCCAATTGACATTTTGAATCATTTTTGGTACAGTCCAAAAAAATCAATTTTGGGATGAAAAACGATGACTCCGGACCTGTCGAACGATCCCAAAATGGTCTATAATGATGAAATTTCAACATTTAATCTTTTGACTCTCAATTACTGTTGGATGTAAATTATGACTTTGTCAACTAGAATAAGTTTGTTTAAAGTCATTTCTGTGCCTGAAACGGGTCAAAATGGAAGCTTTTGAGTAAGCAAAACTCTGTAAAAATGGCAATTTTGGTCACTGTGAGGGTTTAAAAAGTGGTTATTTAACATGAGGCATGATCCAATTGACATTTTGAATCATTTTTGGTACAGTCCAAAAAATCATTTTTCGGATGAAAAACGATGACTCCGGACCTGTCGAACGATCCCAAAATGGTCTATAATGATGAAATTTTAACATTTAATCTTTTGACTCTAAATTACTGTTGGATGTGAATTAGGACTTTGTCAACTAAAATAAGTGTGTTTAAAGTCATTTCTGTGCCTGAAACGGCTCAAAATTGAAGCTTTTGAGTAAGCAAAACTCTGTAAAAATGGCAATTTTGGTCACTGTGAGGGTTTAAAAAGTGGTTATTCAACATGAGGCATGATCCAATTGACATTTTGAATCATTTTTGGTACAGTCCAAAAAAATCAATTTTGGGATGAAAAACGATGACTCCGGACCTGTCGAACGATCCCAAAATGGTCTATAATGATGAAATTTCAACATTTAATCTTTTGACTCTCAATTACTGTTGGATGTAAATTATGACTTTGTCAACTAGAATAAGTTTGTTTAAAGTCATTTCTGTGCCTGAAACGGGTCAAAATGGAAGGTTTTGAGTAAGCAAAACTCTGTAAAAATGGCAATTTTGGTCACTGTGAGGGTTTAAAAAGTGGTTATTTAACATGAGGCATGATCCAATTGACATTTTGAATCATTTTTGGTACAGTCCAAAAAATCATTTTTCGGATGAAAAACGATGACTCCGGACCTGTCGAACGATCCCAAAATGGTCTATAATGATGAAATTTTAACATTTAATCTTTTGACTCTAAATTACTGTTGGATGTGAATTAGGACTTTGTCAACTAAAATAAGTGTGTTTAAAGTCATTTCTGTGCCTGAAACGGCTCAAATTTGAAGCTTTTGAGTAAGCAAAACTCTGTAAAAATGGCAATTTTGGTCACTGTGAGGGTTTAAAAAGTGGTTATTCAACATGAGGCATGATCCAATTGACATTTTGAATCATTTTTGGTACAGTCCAAAAAAATCAATTTTGGGATGAAAAACGATGACTCCGGACCTGTCGAACGATCCCAAAATGGTCTATAATGATGAAATTTCAACATTTAATCTTTTGACTCTCAATTACTGTTGGATGTAAATTATGACTTTGTCAACTAGAATAAGTTTGTTTAAAGTCATTTCTGTGCCTGAAACGGGTCAAAATGGAAGCTTTTGAGTAAGCAAAACTCTGTAAAAATGGCAATTTTGGTCACTGTGAGGGTTTAAAAAGTGGTTATTCAACATGAGGCATGATCCAATTGACATTTTGAATCATTTTTGGTACAGTCCAAAAAATCAATTTTCGGATGAAAAACGATGACTCCGGACCTGTCGAACGATCCCAAAATGGTGTATAATGATGAAATTTTAACATTTAATCTTTTGACTCTAAATGACTGTTGGATGTGAATTAGGACTTTGTCAACTAAAATAAGTGTGTTTAAAGTAATTTCTGTGCCTGAAACGGGTCAAAATGGAAGCTTTTGAGTAAGCAAAACTCTGTAAAAATGGCAATTTTGGTCACTGTGAGGGTTTAAAAAGTGGTTATTTAACATGAGGCATGATCCAATTGACATTTTGAATCATCTTTGGTACAGTCCAAAAAATCATTTTTCGGATGAAAAACGATGACTCCGGACCTGTCGAACGATCCCAAAATGGTCTATAATGATGAAATTTTAACATTTAATCTTTTGACTCTAAATTACTGTTGGATGTGAATTAGGACTTTGTCAACTAAAATAAGTGTGTTTAAAGTCATTTCTGTGCCTGACACGGGTCAAAATTGAAGCTTTTGAGTAAGCAAAACTCTGTAAAAATGGCAATTTTGGTCACTGTGAGGGTTTAAAAAGTGGTTATTCAACATGAGGCATGATCCAATTGACATTTTGAATCATTTTTGGTACAGTCCAAAAAATCAATTTTCGGATGAAAAACGATGACTCCGGACCTGTCGAACGATCCCAAAATGGTCTATAATGATGAAATTTTAACATTTAATCTTTTGACTCTAAATGACTGTTGGATGTGAATTAGGACTTAGTCAACTAAAATAAGTGTGTTTAAAGTCATTTCTGTGCCTGAAACGGGTCAAAATGGAAGCTTTTGAGTAAGCAAAACTCTGTAAAAATGGCAATTTTGGTCACTGTGAGGGTTTAAAAAGTGGTTATTCAACATGAGGCATGATCCAATTGACATTTTGAATCATTTTTGGTACAGTCCAAAAAATCAATTTTCGGATGAAAAAAGATGACTCCGGACCTGTCGAACGATCCCAAAATGGTCTATAATGATGAAATTTCAACATTTAATCTTTTGACTCTAAATGACTGTTGGATGTGAATTATGACTTTGTCAACCAAAGTAAGTGTGTTTAAAGTCATTTCTGTGCCTGAAACGGGTCAAAATGGAAGCTTTTGAGTAAGCAAAACTCTGTAAAAATGGCAATTTTGGTCACTGTGAGGGTTTAAAAAGTGGTTATTCAACATGAGGCATGATCCAATTGACATTTTGAATCATTTTTGGTACAGTCCAAAAAATCAATTTTCGGATGAAAAACGATGACTCCGGACCTGTCGAACGATCCCAAAATGGTCTATAATGATGAAATTTCAACATTTGATCTTTTGACTCTAAATGACTGTTGGATGTGAATTATGACTTTGTCAACTAGAATAAGTGTGTTTAAAGTCATTTCTGTGCCTGAAACGGGTCAAAATGGAAGCTTTTGAGTAAGCAAAACTCTGTAAAAATGGCAATTTTGGTCACTGTGAGGGTTTAAAAAGTGGTTATTCAACATGAGGCATGATCCAATTGACATTTTGAATCATTTTTGGTACAGTCCAAAAAATCAATTTTCGGATGAAAAACGATGACTCCGGACATGTCGAACGATCCCAAAATGGTCTATAATGATGAAATTTTAACATTTCATCTTTTGACTCTAAATTACTGTTGGATGTGAATTAGGACTTTGTCAACTAGAATAAGTGTGTTTAAAGTCATTTCTGTGCCTGAAACGGGTCAAAATAAAAGCTTTTGAGTAAGCAAAACTCTGTAAAAATGGCAATTTTGGCCACTGTGAGGGTTTAAAAAGTGGTTATTCAACATGAGGCATGATCCAATTGACATTTTGAATCATTTTTGGTACAGTCCAAAAAATCATTTTTCGGATGAAAAACGATGACTCCGGACCTGTCGAACGATCCCAAAATGGTCTATAATGATGAAATTTTAACATTTAATCTTTTGACTCTAAATGACTGTTGGATGTGAATTATGACTTTGTCAACTGGAATAAGTGTGTTTAAAGTCATTTCTGTGCCTGAAACGGGTCAAAATGGAAGATTTTGAGTAAGCAAAACTCCGTAAAAATGGCAATTTTGGTCACTGTGAGGGTTTAAAAAGTGGTTATTCAACATGAGGCATGATCCAATTGACATTTTGAATCATTTTTGGTACAGTCCAAAAAATCAATTTTCGGATGAAAAACGATGACTCCGGAACTGTCGAACGATCCCAAAATGGTCTATAATGATGAAATTTTAACATTTAATCTTTTGACTCTAAATTACTGTTTGATGTGAATTAGGACTTTGTCAACTAAAATAAGTGTGTTTAAAGTCATTTCTGTGCCTGAAATTGGTCAAAATTGAAGCTTTTGAGTAAGCAAAACTCTGTAAAAATGGCAATTTTGGTCACTGTGAGGGTTTAAAAAGTGGTTATTCAACATGAGGCATGATCCAATTGACATTTTGAATCATTTTTGGTACAGTCCAAAAAATCAATTTTCGGATGAAAAACGATGACTCCGGACCTGTCGAACGATCCCAAAATGGTCTATAATGATGAAATTTCAACATTTAATCTTTTGACTCTCAATTACTGTTGGATGTAAATTATGACTTTGTCAACTAGAATAAGTTTGTTTAAAGTCATTTCTGTGCCTGAAACGGGTCAAAATGGAAGCTTTTGAGTAAGCAAAACTCTGTAAAAATGGCAATTTTGGTCACTGTGAGGGTTTAAAAAGTGGTTATTTAACATGAGGCATGATCCAATTGACATTTTGAATCATTTTTGGTACAGTCCAAAAAATCATTTTTCGGATGAAAAACGATGACTCCGGACCTGTCGAACGATCCCAAAATGGTCTATAATGATGAAATTTTAACATTTAATCTTTTGACTCTAAATTACTGTTGGATGTGAATTAGGACTTTGTCAACTAAAATAAGTGTGTTTAAAGTCATTTCTGTGCCTGAAACGGCTCAAATTTGAAGCTTTTGAGTAAGCAAAACTCTGTAAAAATGGCAATTTTGGTCACTGTGAGGGTTTAAAAAGTGGTTATTCAACATGAGGCATGATCCAATTGACATTTTGAATCATTTTTGGTACAGTCCAAAAAAATCAATTTTGGGATGAAAAACGATGACTCCGGACCTGTCGAACGATCCCAAAATGGTCTATAATGATGAAATTTCAACATTTAATCTTTTGACTCTCAATTACTGTTGGATGTAAATTATGACTTTGTCAACTAGAGTAAGTTTGTTTAAAGTCATTTCTGTGCCTGAAACGGGTCAAAATGGAAGCTTTTGAGTAAGCAAAACTCTGTAAAAATGGCAATTTTGGTCACTGTGAGGGTTTAAAAAGTGGTTATTTAACATGAGGCATGATCCAATTGACATTTTGAATCATTTTTGGTACAGTCCAAAAAATCATTTTTCGGATGAAAAACGATGACTCCGGACCTGTCGAACGATCCCAAAATGGTCTATAATGATGAAATTTCAACATTTAATCTTTTGACTCTAAATTACTGTTGGATGTGAATTATGACTTTGTCAACTAAAATAAGTGTGTTTAAAGTCATTTCTGTGCCTGAAACGGGTCAAAATTGAAGCTTTTGAGTAAGCAAAACTCTGTAAAAATGGCAATTTTGGTCACTGTGAGGGTTTAAAAAGTGGTTATTCAACATGAGGCATGATCCAATTGACATTTTGAATCATTTTTGGTACAGTCCAAAAAAATCAATTTTGGGATGAAAAACGATGACTCCGGACCTGTCGAACGATCCCAAAATGGTCTATAATGATGAAATTTCAACATTTAATCTTTTGACTCTCAATTACTGTTGGATGTAAATTATGACTTTGTCAACTAGAATAAGTTTGTTTAAAGTCATTTCTGTGCCTGAAACGGGTCAAAATGGAAGCTTTTGAGTAAGCAAAACTCTGTAAAAATGGCAATTTTGGTCACTGTGAGGGTTTAAAAAGTGGTTATTCAACATGAGGCATGATCCAATTGACATTTTGAATCATTTTTGGTACAGTCCAAAAAATCAATTTTCGGATGAAAAACGATGACTCCGGACCTGTCGAACGATCCCAAAATGGTGTATAATGATGAAATTTTAACATTTAATCTTTTGACTCTAAATGACTGTTGGATGTGAATTAGGACTTTGTCAACTAAAATAAGTGTGTTTAAAGTAATTTCTGTGCCTGAAACGGGTCAAAATGGAAGCTTTTGAGTAAGCAAAACTCTGTAAAAATGGCAATTTTGGTCACTGTGAGGGTTTAAAAAGTGGTTATTTAACATGAGGCATGATCCAATTGACATTTTGAATCATCTTTGGTACAGTCCAAAAAATCATTTTTCGGATGAAAAACGATGACTCCGGACCTGTCGAACGATCCCAAAATGGTCTATAATGATGAAATTTTAACATTTAATCTTTTGACTCTAAATTACTGTTGGATGTGAATTAGGACTTTGTCAACTAAAATAAGTGTGTTTAAAGTCATTTCTGTGCCTGACACGGGTCAAAATTGAAGCTTTTGAGTAAGCAAAACTCTGTAAAAATGGCAATTTTGGTCACTGTGAGGGTTTAAAAAGTGGTTATTCAACATGAGGCATGATCCAATTGACATTTTGAATCATTTTTGGTACAGTCCAAAAAATCAATTTTCGGATGAAAAACGATGACTCCGGACCTGGTTAACGATCCCAAAATGGTCTATAATGATGAAATTTTAACATTTAATCTTTTGACTCTAAATGACTGTTGGATGTGAATTAGGACTTAGTCAACTAAAATAAGTGTGTTTAAAGTCATTTCTGTGCCTGAAACGGGTCAAAATGGAAGCTTTTGAGTAAGCAAAACTCTGTAAAAATGGCAATTTTGGTCACTGTGAGGGTTTAAAAAGTGGTTATTCAACATGAGGCATGATCCAATTGACATTTTGAATCATTTTTGGTACAGTCCAAAAAATCAATTTTCGGATGAAAAAAGATGACTCCGGACCTGTCGAACGATCCCAAAATGGTCTATAATGATGAAATTTCAACATTTAATCTTTTGACTCTAAATGACTGTTGGATGTGAATTATGACTTTGTCAACCAAAGTAAGTGTGTTTAAAGTCATTTCTGTGCCTGAAACGGGTCAAAATGGAAGCTTTTGAGTAAGCAAAACTCTGTAAAAATGGCAATTTTGGTCACTGTGAGGGTTTAAAAAGTGGTTATTCAACATGAGGCATGATCCAATTGACATTTTGAATCATTTTTGGTACAGTCCAAAAAATCAATTTTCGGATGAAAAACGATGACTCCGGACCTGTCGAACGATCCCAAAATGGTCTATAATGATGAAATTTCAACATTTGATCTTTTGACTCTAAATGACTGTTGGATGTGAATTATGACTTTGTCAACTAGAATAAGTGTGTTTAAAGTCATTTCTGTGCCTGAAACGGGTCAAAATGGAAGCTTTTGAGTAAGCAAAACTCTGTAAAAATGGCAATTTTGGTCACTGTGAGGGTTTAAAAAGTGGTTATTCAACATGAGGCATGATCCAATTGACATTTTGAATCATTTTTGGTACAGTCCAAAAAATCAATTTTCGGATGAAAAACGATGACTCCGGACCTGTCGAACGATCCCAAAATGGTCTATAATGATGAAATTTTAACATTTCATCTTTTGACTCTAAATTACTGTTGGATGTGAATTAGGACTTTGTCAACTAGAATAAGTGTGTTTAAAGTCATTTCTGTGCCTGAAACGGGTCAAAATAAAAGCTTTTGAGTAAGCAAAACTCTGTAAAAATGGCAATTTTGGCCACTGTGAGGGTTTAAAAAGTGGTTATTCAACATGAGGCATGATCCAATTGACATTTTGAATCATTTTTGGTACAGTCCAAAAAATCATTTTTCGGATGAAAAACGATGACTCCGGACCTGTCGAACGATCCCAAAATGGTCTATAATGATGAAATTTTAACATTTAATCTTTTGACTCTAAATGACTGTTGGATGTGAATTATGACTTTGTCAACTAGAATAAGTGTGTTTAAAGTCATTTCTGTGCCTGAAACGGGTCAAAATGGAAGATTTTGAGTAAGCAAAACTCCCTAAAAATGGCAATTTTGGTCACTGTGAGGGTTTAAAAAGTGGTTATTCAACATGAGGCATGATCCAATTGACATTTTGAATCATTTTTGGTACAGTCCAAAAAATCAATTTTCGGATGAAAAAGGATGACTCCGGACCTGTCGAACGATCCCAAAATGGTCTATAATGATGAAATTTTAACATTTAATCTTTTGACTCTAAATTACTGTTTGATGTGAATTAGGACTTTGTCAACTAAAATAAGTGTGTTTAAAGTCATTTCTGTGCCTGAAATTGGTCAAAATTGAAGCTTTTGAGTAAGCAAAACTCTGTAAAAATGGCAATTTTGGTCACTGTGAGGGTTTAAAAAGTGGTTATTCAACATGAGGCATGATCTAATTGACATTTTGAATCATTTTTGGTACAGTCCAAAAAATCAATTTTCGGATGAAAAACGATGACTCCGGACCTGTCGAACGATCCCAAAATGGTCTATAATGATGAAATTTCAACATTTAATCTTTTGACTCTAAATGACTGTTGGATGTGAATTATGACTTTGTCAACTAAAGTAAGTGTGTTTAAAGTCATTTCTGTGCCTGAAACGGGTCAAAATTGAAGCTTTTGAGTAAGCAAAACTCTGTAAAAATGGCAATTTTGGTCACTGTGAGGGTTTAAAAAGTGGTTATTCAACATGAGGCATGATCCAATTGACATTTTGAATCATTTTTGGTCCAGTCCAAAAAATCAATTTTCGGATGAAAAACGATGACTCCGGACCTGTCGAACGATCCCAAAATGGTCTATAATGATAACATTTTAACATTTAATCTTTTGACTCTAAATTACTGTTGGATGTGAATTAGGACTTTGTCAACTAAAATAAGTGTGTTTAAAGTCATTTCTGTGCCTGAAACGGGTCAAAATGGAAGCTTTTGAGTAAGCAAAACTCTGTAAAAATGGCAATTTTGGTCACAGTGAGGGTTGAAAAAGTGGTTATTCAACATGAGGCATGATCCAATTGACATTTTTAATCATTTTTGGTACAGTCCAAAAAATCAATTTTCGGATGAAAACCGATGACTCCGGACCTGTCAAACGATCCCAAAATGGTCTATAATGATGAAATTTCAACATTTAATCTTTTGACTCTAAAAGACTGTTGGATGTGAATTATGACTTTGTCAACTAGAATAAGTGTGTTTAAAGTCATTTCTGTGCCTGAAACGGCTCAAAATTGAAGCTTTTGAGTAAGCAAAACTCTGTAAAAATGGCAATTTTGGTCACTGTGAGGGTTTAAAAAGTGGTTATTCAACATGAGGCATGATCCAATTGACATTTTGAATCATTTTTGGTACAGTCCAAAAAAATCAATTTTGGGATGAAAAACGATGACTCCGGACCTGTCGAACGATCCCAAAATGGTCTATAATGATGAAATTTCAATATGGCTGAGATACCCGCCACCCCCTCTCAACACAATCCCCAAAAGGATGGGAAACCGGAAACAGTTCTGAACTTTTTGGAAGAGGGAGGGAGTGACCCTCCCGGCCGTATTTATTAAAATATGAAACAAAATTAAAACATTAAATCAACAGTTTCATATTAATGTACAATTTCATTACCACATTGCGATGTTTGGCTAACCGTAACAGATTCTCTAATACAAAGGTTCTCCTAGCCGAACTAACATCCTACAAAACATTTACTTGAAATTTTGAAATTGTACATCCTAACGTTTAAGGGCCAACGGCAAGGTCGTAACCGGTGTCAAGATCCCTAACCCAGAAATATCGCCCTCACTTGTGAGGGGCGGCCCAGAGGCGTACCTCAAGTGCAATTACCAATTTCCCTTGACTTGACGGGGGCCCCACTAAAACTCGACGCCACTTAGAGGTCGTACGAGGACTCGTGTGAGGTATCTAGAAGGTAGCGTAGACCCCCCCCCAAACCCCACACAACTTACCACATCTGCCGTCGCAGACGTCCTGGCCCCGGGAAATTCCCCAGGAGGGGGCTGTAACCCCTCCTACCCAGGAAGGGGCCTTGACCGCCTTTCCTTTTCTTTCGGCGACCCATCCTTAGAAGGGACCGCCTCCCCGTTGAGGGGCCAATGGCCACCTCCCCCGAGCGCTCCCATCCGTGTTGGGTGACGCCCACTCATAGGGATCTTCCAATTAGTGCTCACCAATCATGACCTTACCGCCCGACCAAAATAAATACGACAATGCTACCTAAATGACTAAACTACAAAGACATTGGTAACCACAACTGTATTAAAAGCATGCTTACCAATGAACACTAAAGCCGAATTTCTTTATTCGCAAAACATAACACAAATCAACCATTCTTTATTACATACTCAAAATCATCACGATACTACCACAACCTGTAAACCAAAGTCAGAGTTATCCATCAACTTTATTCAAAACCACTTGCTGTCCTCAGGGGCTGGTGGGTGGGTCAAAATTGGCTCTTCGTTCCGTCTCGAGCTCACGTGCAGCGAGGAGGTGCAGCTTCAGAGCACAGGAACAAGAGGACTTCTGGTCTTGCTTCTCCTTTTATCCGTCTTCAGGGCGGGCGTAAACCCGCCCCTGCCTGCCCCAAGGGCGTGGCCAGTCGCGTCAGTGTCTAGGCCAGCCCACTCTAGGGCGGGAAAAAAGCGCGCCCCGGCTACGCCGCTTCGGGCATACCAGCCGAGACTCGCTTCCCGCCCAAGATGGCTTCCCGGGGGGATCGTGGTACTCCGCCATACGTTCGGGGGGACCGAGTGGTCGCCCCTTTCCATATGGCTGAGATACCCGCCACCCCCTCTCAACACAATCCCCAAAAGGATGGGAAACCGGAAACAGTTCTGAAGTTTTTGGAAGAGGGAGGGAGTGACCCTCCCGGCCGTATTTATTAAAATATGAAACAAAATTAAAACATTAAATCAACAGTTTCATATTAATGTACAATTTCATTACCACATTGCGATGTTTGGCTAACCTTAACAGATTCTCTAATACAAAGGTTCTCCTAGCCGAACTAACATCCTACAAAACATTTACTTGAAATTTTTAAATTGTACATCCTAACGTTTAAGGGCCAACGGCAAGGTCGTAACCGGTGTCAAGATCCCTAACCCAGAAATATCGCCCTCACTTGTGAGTGGCGGCCCAGAGGCGTACCTCAAGTGCAATTACCAATTTCCCTTGACTTGACGGGGGCCCCACTAAAACTCGACGCCACTTAGAGGTCGTACGAGGACTCGTGTGAGGTATCTAGAAGGTAGCGTAGACCCCCCCCCAACCCCACACAACTTACCACATCTACCGTCGCAGATGTCCTGGCCCCGGGAAATTCCCCAGGAGGGGGCTGTAACCGCTCCTACCCAGGAAGGGGCCTTGACCGCCTTCCCTTTTCTTTCGGCGACCCATCCTTAGAAGGGACCGCCTCCCCGTTGAGGGGCCAATAGCCACCTCCCCCGAGCGCTCCCATCCGTGTTGGGTGACGCCCACTCATAGGGATCTTCCAATTAGTGCTCACCGATCATGACATTACCGCCACAGGCCGGATAGTTGACCGGCTATCCGGACCCCCCACAACACTCCTACCTAAAGGTCATGTTATATCATTTTTAGCCATGCTACGAAGTCTCCTATGAGTAACTCATTCCCCACCCGAGACAAATGCACTCCATCCCCCAAATACATACTGTCATCACTAATACACCCATGCGAAATAGAATGCAGTGACTTGGAACGGAACAACCTACTCACTTTGTTATTAAGCTTTCTAACAGAATGATTCAAAGCGGGAACAGAAATAGCCCCCCGCCACACCTTTCGTGGGATCATATGGGACCACGCAATTGTGCACCCTGGAACTCTCTTTGCTAACCAACTTACAGTGGAAAGCATCGCCTCAAGGAGAAGTCGTCTACCAGTGGTGACCAAATCATTGCCCCCAAGATGTACTATGACTACAGACGGCGGTGACCTCGTCCGCCCTAACAAACCCTCGACAAATGATTGAAACTGGTCAATACAGAGACCGCCTCTTCCGTAGAAGGACACCCTGTACCCGTATTCCCCAGCTACGTGAATCATGTCACCTGCCTTCAATACGTCCGCGGCACGCCTCACGTATGAGTGGCCCACGACCCACACCTCCTTTTTCACAGCCGGTGATGTCTGACCGCTGGCCCGGTGTTGGGTCGACTGCATAGTCCGCCCCGCCTCGTAGGCTTGCGCAACTGAAAACCAAACAAAAACAAGAAGCGTGAGTACATCGTTACAGCTTCACAACATGTGCAACCGCACATACCTTTTATAACAATTGGAGGACCAACGCCCCACCCGTTTAACCTGTTCCACGTTCAGACCCCTGGCTGTAGCTTCTGTAGCAGCCCCTATCCGAAAGGAATGGGTCCCAAACTCGCCCGGGTTCAAGCCCGCAGCGGCAATCGACATCGCAAGCACCCGCTGAAACTGAAACCTTGTCAGTGGGGTGGCGTCAGCGTGTCTCAACAAGGTCCCCCCCCATGATGCCACCCTTCGTGCTAGGTAATCTTCTAAACACTGTACCGGACACATGGAGGACCCGGGAATCCTGCGTATGATTATGCAGTCACCCATCCCACTTTGATCGGTCTTGGACCTGACAAATGAGACAGTCATGGTCTCCCCTCTGATCTGAACGTGCTCCTGGCACAAACCTCCTGTCACATCCTGCTTGTTCCTCGCCACTAGTTCGCTTACCCGCATCGCCCCATGAAATGCCAGCGTAAAAGCGGCTCGGAATAACACTGTCTCAAACTGAGATGAACATGTAGCAGGGAGTGTGGATAACAACTGGGCCAACCTATCCAAACCTATCGGGCGCCTCTCATCTACTCTGCGACCCTCAAGGCGTTGCCACCCACGTAGCGCTTTTTGTACAACGAAAGACGCTGTCGGGTCCTGGATCCCATGAGCCCTAGCAACAAAGGAAATGGCAGCCCGATGCCTCTGGGCCGTGGCCACCGATTTCCCTGCCAGATGTAAAGACATCAGAAAGTTCACTACCCATTCCTCCTGGCCCCAAAGCTCCTCTCTAGCGGTCCCCAAAAAGGCTAAATAGGAACGGAACGCCCCTTCATATGCCTTCCTTGTCCTGGGTGCTAAACTCTCTCCCACGAGGTTACGAAGTTCGGGGCACCGAGAGACCAGAGAGCTTCGGGAAAGGGTGCCGGCTCCGGGTCCGCTGTGGGAAGAAAACCCCAGAAAGCCTGCATACGAAAACGAGACAGTGCATCAGCCGCCTGGTTCATTAACCCCGGGACATGTCTTGCTTTGAATAGCACATTCAATTGCATACACAGTAAAACAATTTCCTTGAGCAGTCTCAAAATCAATTTGCATCGTGCTGCCTGGCTATTGATACACTCAACCACGGTCATATTGTGAGACCAAAATACCACAGAGTGATCTTTGAACCCTTCGGGCCAAGTTCTCAGGGCCACCAAAATGGGAAAAAGTTCCAGGAAAGCGATGTTACTTGTCAGTCCATTGTCATGCCACCATGCCGGCCACTTTTGTGCAGACCATCTTGTGCCGAAGATGGCACCAAAACCTATGCTCCCTGCCGAATCTGTCCACAGCCCCAGCTCCTCAGAGGACACGGCCGGTTTGTTCCAGACGACTCGACCATTGAAATCCGCCAGAAATGCCAACCAAATGCGCATGTCCTGGCGGACCTCAGCCGAGAGCCTTGTGCGATGATGGCCCTCCTTCAGGCCGACCATGGCTTGGGCAATCGAACGGGAAAAGGGGCGGGCCATTGGTATAACCCTCAGGGCAAAATTCAACTGTCCAACTAACTGCTGTAATTGATGCAGCGTAACCTTAGATCCACTTATACACATTTGCAGGGCTGCCCTGAACTTTAACACTTTGTCAGCTGGTAAACGAAAACAACCTTCTCTGGAGTCTAACTCGATCCCCAGAAACTCGAGGCAAGTCGAAGGACCCACCGTCTTACCTGGTGCCAATGGCACGCCAAACTGATTCATTAAGACACAAAATTCGGCCAAGGCCTGACCACATTCGGGATCCCCGGCTGCCCCCAGGAACAAAAAATCATCGAGGTAATGCATTACATGTTGGAAACCCGTCTTCTTTGTGAAGACCCATTGTAGAAAACTACTGAATTTCTCGAAATAGGCACAAGATATAGAGCACCCCATCGGCATACACCTATCCATGTAATAGTGACCCTGAAACATGAAACCCAGGAGACGCTGATCGTCTGGATGTACCGGGAGCAACCGGAACGCTGACTCGATATCAGATTTTGCCATCAGCGCCCCGGGCCCCAGGCGATTCAAAATGGCTACGGCCTCATCGAAGGATGCGTACCGCACCGAACACACTTCCGGGTCGATCGCTTCGTTTACAGAAAGACCACGTGGAGCTGATAAATTATGTATCAGTCGGAACTCACCCGGGTCCTTCTTGGGGACCACTCCTAAAGGAGAACAAACAAAGTTACGCACCGGGGGTACACTAAACGGGCCGGCGACCCGACCTCGAGTAACCTCCTTCCGGATCTTATCCTGAACCACGGTCGTATGCTGCAGGACCGAAAGTTGATTTTTACATTTCTCCACACCCTGAAAGTCCCCTACTGGGATGCGGAAATCATAAGAAAACCCGTTCCGCAACACCCCAGCAGAAGTACGATCCGGGTATTCACTGAGCCAGGGAATCATTGCCAAGGTATCAATCGGGGTAGGTAAAGGCGCCCCTCGGACTATGTTAGACCTGTTTGGCGCCTCCTCTACCCCCGTTATCACCCGTTTTGGCTCTGCACGTGGACTCAGGATGGGATGACCCGCACCCACTACATTCGTGCCTAAATTTGCACGATCCCTGGGGCCTAGTACATTTACCCCTGTTGAAATTCCAACAAAACCCCCTTTTCCCTGTATTGCTGGCAGGCCTCGAGTAATTGTCGGTACCCACACCTGATCGAAAGGGCGTCCCCGCATACTGGCGGGAGGATTCGCCAACGTTACTCCCCACTAATGGCACTTTCAACATACCAGTCTCCTTCATTTTATCCCATGACACAGAATCATAACAATCCCAAGTTAAGCTTTTATCATGTTCTTTAGCCTTTCTAAAAAGATTATCATAGCAGAACCAATGATTACCCTCGTGTGATATCGAGTACCCCATGATTCGTGACTGATAAGTCGGCAATTCGGGTAGCAACTCGGGCCTTCGTTCCCCCAAGATCGACGTAAAAACCCCCCATGCTTTGCCCCAATTGCCAATGTTTTCATTTACCTTAAAGGCGGCCATTTTTGCGCGCCAAACACTCGGATGCATGAGATCCTTCTGGCCCTTAACATGCTCCATCTCATAGTGATCAGTAAGCAACGAAAAGATGTTTACGTACTCCCCTGCCCATATCTTCTCTTTAATCGCCAAAGGAACATGCTGACCCAACTTTTCCCTACGAGAGGGTGCTGACTCATCCCTCGCAATCGGCAATGGCCGCTTACCTGAAACGGACGCTGCCTCTGCTACTGAACCCGTCCCCTGTGGCTTCTCCACAGCTGCAGCCGGCGTGGACACCTTCTCTGCTTCCCGTGACTCACGCAGTTGCTTCATCAGCACCTGTGCGTCGACAGCCGTGGCGCCCTCGCTACCTTTCCCCAACCACGCTGCTAATTGTGCTGCCAACTCGGGCGGCATATCTTCCCCGGATACGGGGGTGACCACAACGGGAATCGGATTCCCTCCCTCCGGCACGGGAGTGGGTGCCTCGAGCGGGGTGCTGGGACCCGGGATGTCTCCCCCAGCTGCTCCCCTCCTGGGCCTTTTGTTTTTCCCTCCCGGGGCTGCTCCCGCCAAAGGACGTTTCGGTCCCCCTTCCTCTTTTTCATCCATTCGCCTCTTTAACTCGGTCATCTCTTTCATGAGAACGCGCAGCATCTGGTCAGTAGTCATGCGCTTTCCCGCCTTTTTCGGCATTCTCCAACAGAGTATCTGAAAAACAAACAAGAACGATTATAACGCTCAAAATTGGCTCTTCGTTCCGTCTCGAGCTCACGTGCAGCGAGGAGGTGCAGCTTCAGAGCACAGGAACAAGAGGATGCCTTCTGGTCTTGCTTCTCCTTTTATCCGTCTTCAGGGCGGGCGTAAACCCGCCCCTGCCTGCCCCAAGGGCGTGGCCAGCCGCGTCAGTGTCTAGGCCAGCCCACTCTAGGGCGGGAAAAAAGCGCGCCCCGGCTACGCCGCTTCGGGCATACCAGCCGAGACTCGCTTCCCGCCCAAGATGGCTTCCAGGGGGGATCGTGGTACTCCGCCATACGTTCGGGGGGACCGAGTGGTCGCCCCTTTCCACATTTAATCTTTTGACTCTCAATTACTGTTGGATGTAAATTATGACTTTGTCAACTAGAATAAGTTTGTTTAAAGTCATTTCTGTGCCTGAAACGGGTCGAAATGGAAGCTTTTGAGTAAGCAAAACTCTGTAAAAATGGCAATTTTGGTCACTGTGAGGGTTTAAAAAGTGGTTATTTAACATGAGGCATGATCCAATTGACATTTTGAATCATTTTTGGTACAGTCCAAAAAATCAATTTTCGGATGAAAAACGATGACTCCGGACCTGTCGAACGATCCCAAAATGGTCTATAATGATGAAATTTTAACATTTAATCTTTTGACTCTAAATTACTGTTGGATGTGAATTAGGACTTTGTCAACTAAAATAAGTGTGTTTAAAGTCATTTCTGTGCCTGAAACGGGTCAAAATTGAAGCTTTTGAGTAAGCAAAACTCTGTAAAAATGGCAATTTTGGTCACTGTGAGGGTTTAAAAAGTGGTTATTCAACATGAGGCATGATCCAATTGACATTTTGAATCATTTTTGGTACAGTCCAAAAAATCAATTTTCGGATGAAAAACGATGACTCCGGACCTGTCGAACGATCCCAAAATGGTCTATAATGATGAAATTTTAACATTTAATCTTTTGACTCTAAATGACTGTTGGATGTGAATTAGGACTTTGTCAACTAAAATAAGTGTGTTTAAAGTCATTTCTGTGCCTGAAACGGGTCAAAATGGAAGCTTTTGAGTAAGCAAAACTCTGTAAAAATGGCAATTTTGGTCATTGTGAGGGTTTAAAAAGTGGTTATTCAACATGAGGCATGATCCAATTGACATTTTGAATCATTTTTGGTACAGTCCAAAAAATCAATTTTCGGATGAAAAACGATGACTCCGGACCTGTCGAACGATCCCAAAATGGTCTATAATGATGAAATTTCAACATTTAATCTTTTGACTCTAAATGACTGTTGGATGTGAATTATGACTTTGTCAACCAAAGTAAGTGTGTTTAAAGTCATTTCTGTGCCTGAAACGGGTCAAAATTGAAGCTTTTGAGTAAGCAAAACTCTGTAAAAATGGCAATTTTGGTCACTGTGAGGGTTTAAAAGTGGTTATTCAACATGAGGCATGATCCAATTGACATTTTGAATCATTTTTGGTACAGTCCAAAAAATCAATTTTCGGATGAAAAACGATGACTCCGGACCTGTCGAACGATCCCAAAATGGTCTATAATGATGACATTTCAACATTTAATCTTTTGACTCTAAATGACTGTTGGATGTGAATTATGACTTTGTCAACTAGAATAAGTGTGTTTAAAGTCATTTCTGTGCCTGAAACGGGTCAAAATGGAAGCTTTTGAGTAAGCAAAACTCTTTAAAAATGGCAATTTTGGTCACTGTGAGGGTTTAAAAAGTGGTTATTCAACATGAGGCATGATCCAATTGACATTTTGAATCATTTTTGGTACAGTCCAAAAAATCAATTTTCGGATGAAAAACGATGACTCCGGACCTGTCGAACGATCCCAAAATGGTCTATAATGATGAAATTTTAACATTTCATCTTTTGACTCTAAATTACTGTTGGATGTGAATTAGGACTTTGTCAACTAGAATAAGTGTGTTTAAAGTCATTTCTGTGCCTGAAACGGGTCAAAATGGAAGCTTTTGAGTAAGCAAAACTCTGTAAAAATGGCAATTTTGGTCACAGTGAGGGTTTAAAAAGTGGTTATTCAACATGAGGCATGATCCAATTGACATTTTGAATCATTTTTGGTACAGTCCAAAAAATCATTTTTCGGATGAAAAACGATGACTCCGGACCTGTCGAACGATCCCAAAATGGTCTATAATGATGAAATTTTAACATTTAATCTTTTGACTCTAAATGACTGTTGGATGTGAATTATGACTTTGTCAACTAGAATAAGTGTGTTTAAAGTCATTTCTGTGCCTGAAACGGGTCAAAATGGAAGATTTTGAGTAAGCAAAACTCTGTAAAAATGGCAATTTTGGTCACTGTGAGGGTTTAAAAAGTGGTTATTCAACATGAGAAATGATCCAATTGACATTTTGAATCTTTTTGGTACAGTCCAAAAAATCAATTTTCGGATGAAAAACGATGACTCCGGACCTGTCGAACGATCCCAAAATGGTCTATAATGATGAAATTTTAACATTTAATCTTTTGACTCTAAATTACTGTTTGATGTGAATTAGGACTTTGTCAACTAAAATAAGTGTGTTTAAAGTCATTTCTGTGCCTGAAATTGGTCAAAATTGAAGCTTTTGAGTAAGCAAAACTCTGTAAAAATGGCAATTTTGGTCACTGTGAGGGTTTAAAAAGTGGTTATTCAACATGAGGCATGATCCAATTGACATTTTGAATCATTTTTGGTACAGTCCAAAAAATCAATTTTCGGATGAAAAACGATGACTCCGGACCTGTCGAACGATCCCAAAATGGTCTATAATGATGAAATTTCAACATTTAATCTTTTGACTCTAAATGACTGTTGGATGTGAATTATGACTTTGTCATTAAAGTAAGTGTGTTTAAAGTCATTTCTGTGCCTGAAACGGGTCAAAATTGAAGCTTTTGAGTAAGCAAAACTCTGTAAAAATGGCAATTTTGGTCACTGTGAGGGTTTAAAAAGTGGTTATTCAACATGAGGCATGATCCAATTGACATTTTGAATCATTTTTGGTCCAGTCCAAAAAATCAATTTTCGGATGAAAAACGATGACTCCGGACCTGTCGAACGATCCCAAAATGGTCTATAATGATAAAATTTTAACATTTATTCTTTTGACTCTAAATTACTGTTGGATGTGAATTAGGACTTTGTCAACTAAAATAAGTGTGTTTAAAGTCATTTCTGTGCCTGAAACGGGTCAAAATGGAAGCTTTTGAGTAAGCAAAACTCTGTAAAAATGGCAATTTTGGTCACTGTGAGGGTTGAAAAAGTGGTTATTCAACATGAGGCATGATCCAATTGACATTTTGAATCATTTTTGGTACAGTCCAAAAAATCAATTTTCGGATGAAAACCGATGACTCGGGACCTGTCAAACGATCCCAAAATGGTCTATAATGATGAAATTTCAACATTTAATCTTTTGACTCTAAATGACTGTTGGATGTGAATTATGACTTTGTCAACTAGAATAAGTGTGTTTAAAGTCATTTCTGTGCCTGAAACGGGTCAAAATGGAAGCTTTTGAGTAAGCAAAACTCTGTAAAAATGGCAATTTTGGTCACTGTGAGGGTTTAAAAAGTGGTTATTCAACATGAGGCATGATCCATTTGACATTTTGAATCATTTTTGGTACAGTCCAAAAAATCTATTTTCGGATGAAAAACGATGACTCCGGACCTGTCGAACGATCCCAAAATGGTCTATAATGATGAAATTTCAACATTTAATCTTTTGACTCTAAATGACTGTTGGATGTGAATTATGACTTTGTCAACTAGAATAAGTGTGTTTAAAGTCATTTCTGTGCCTGAAACGGAACAAAATGGAAGCTTTTGAGTAAGCAAAACTCTGTAAAAATGGCAATTTTGGTCACTGTGACGGTTTAAAAAGTGGTTATTCAACATGAGGCATGATCCAATTGACATTTTGAATCATTTTTGGTACAGTGCAAAAAATCAATTTTCGGATGTAAACGATAACTCCGGACCTGTCGAACGATCCCAAAATGGTCTATAATGATGAAATTTTAACATTTAGTCTTTTGACTCTAAATTACTGTTGGATGTGAATTATGACTTTGTCAACTAAAATAAGTGTGTTTAAAGTCATTTCTGTGCCTGAAACAGGTCAAAATTGAAGCTTTTGAGTTAGCAAAACTCTGTAAAAATGGCAATTTTGGTCACTGTGAAGGTTTAAAAAGTGGTTATTCAACATGAGGCACGATCCAATTGACATTTTGAATCATTTTTGGTACAGTCCAAAAAATCAATTTTCGGATGAAAAACGATGACTCCGGACCTGTCGAACGATCCCAAAATGGTCAATATGGATGAAATTTCAACATTTAATCTTTTGACTCTAAATGACTGTTGGATGTGAATTATGACTTTGTCAACTAGCATAAGTGTGTTTAAAGTCATTTCTGTGCCTGAAACGGGTCAAAATGGAAGCTTTTGAGTAAGCAAAACTCTGTAAAAATGGCAATTTTGGTCACTGTGAGGGTTTAAAAAGTGATTATTCAACATGAGGCATGATACAATTGACATTTTGAATCATTTTTGGTACAGTCCAAAAAATCAATTTTCGGATGAAAAACGATGACTCCGGACCTGTCGAACGATCCCAAAATGGTCTATAATGATGAAATTTTAACATTTAATCTTTTGACTCTAAATTACTGTTGGATGTGAATTAGGACTATGTCAACTAAAATAGGTGTGTTTAAAGTCATTTCTGTGCCTTAAACGGGTCAAAATTGAAGCTTTTGAGTAAGCAAAACTCTGTAAAAACGGCAATTTTGGTCACTGTGAGGGTTTAAAAAGTGGTTATTCAACATGAGGCATGATCCAATTGACTTTTTGAATCATTTTTGGTACAGTCCAAAAAATAAATTTTCGGATGAAAACCGATGACTCGGGACCTGTCAAACGATCCCAAAATGGTCTATAATGATGAAATTTCAACATTTAATCTTTTGACTCTAAATGACTGTTGGATGTGAATTATGACTTTGTCAACTAGAATAAGTGTGTTTAAAGTCATTTCTGTGCCTGAAACGGGTCAAAATGGAAGCTTTTGAGTAAGCAAAACTCTGTAAAAATGGCAATTTTGGTCACTGTGAGGGTTTAAAAAGTGGTTATTCAACATGAGGCATGATCCATTTGACATTTTGAATCATTTTTGGTACAGTCCAAAAAATCTATTTTCGGATGAAAAACGATGACTCCGGACCTGTCGAACGATCCCAAAATGGTCTATAATGATGAAATTTCAACATTTAATCTTTTGACTCTAAATGACTGTTGGATGTGAATTATGACTTTGTCAACTAGAATAAGTGTGTTTAAAGTCATTTCTGTGCCTGAAACGGAACAAAATGGAAGCTTTTGAGTAAGCAAAACTCTGTAAAAATGGCAATTTTGGTCACTGTGACGGTTTAAAAAGTGGTTATTCAACATGAGGCATGATCCAATTGACATTTTGAATCATTTTTGGTACAGTGCAAAAAATCAATTTTCGGATGTAAACGATAACTCCGGACCTGTCGAACGATCCCAAAATGGTCTATAATGATGAAATTTTAACATTTAGTCTTTTGACTCTAAATTACTGTTGGATGTGAATTATGACTTTGTCAACTAAAATAAGTGTGTTTAAAGTCATTTCTGTGCCTGAAACAGGTCAAAATTGAAGCTTTTGAGTTAGCAAAACTCTGTAAAAATGGCAATTTTGGTCACTGTGAAGGTTTAAAAAGTGGTTATTCAACATGAGGCACGATCCAATTGACATTTTGAATCATTTTTGGTACAGTCCAAAAAATCAATTTTCGGATGAAAAACGATGACTCCGGACCTGTCGAACGATCCCAAAATGGTCAATATGGATGAAATTTCAACATTTAATCTTTTGACTCTAAATGACTGTTGGATGTGAATTATGACTTTGTCAACTAGCATAAGTGTGTTTAAAGTCATTTCTGTGCCTGAAACGGGTCAAAATGGAAGCTTTTGAGTAAGCAAAACTCTGTAAAAATGGCAATTTTGGTCACTGTGAGGGTTTAAAAAGTGATTATTCAACATGAGGCATGATACAATTGACATTTTGAATCATTTTTGGTACAGTCCAAAAAATCAATTTTCGGATGAAAAACGATGACTCCGGACCTGTCGAACGATCCCAAAATGGTCTATAATGATGAAATTTTAACATTTAATCTTTTGACTCTAAATTACTGTTGGATGTGAATTAGGACTATGTCAACTAAAATAGGTGTGTTTAAAGTCATTTCTGTGCCTTAAACGGGTCAAAATTGAAGCTTTTGAGTAAGCAAAACTCTGTAAAAACGGCAATTTTGGTCACTGTGAGGGTTTAAAAAGTGGTTATTCAACATGAGGCATGATCCAATTGACATTTTGAATCATTTTTGGTACAGTCCAAAAAATAAATTTTCGGATGAAAAACGATGACTCCGGACCTGTCGAACGATCCCAAAATGGTCTATAATGATGAAATTTCAACATTTATTCTTTTGACTCTAAATGACTATTGGGTGTGAATTATGACTTTGTCAACTAGAATAAGTGAGTTTAAAGTCATTTCTGTGCCTGAAACGGGTCAAAATGGAAGCTTTTGAGTAAGCAAAACTCTGTAAAAATGGCAATTTTGGTCACTGTGACGGTTTAAAAAGTGGTTATTCAACATGAGGCATGATCCAATTGACATTTTGAATCATTTTTGGTACAGTGCAAAAAATCAATTTTCGGATGAAAAACGATGACTCCGGACCTGTCGAACGATCCCAAAATGGTCTATAATGATGACATTTTAACATTTAGTCTTTTGACTCTAAATTACTGTTGGATGTGAATTATGACTTTGTCAACTAAAATAAGTGTATTTAAAGTCATTTCTGTGCCTGAAACGGGTCAAAATTGAAGCTTTTGAGATAGCAAAACTCTGTAAAAATGGCAATTTTGGTCACTGTGAAGGTTTAAAAAGTGGTTATTCAACATGAGGCACGATCCAATTGACATTTTGAATCATTTTTGGTACAGTCCAAAAAATCAATTTTCGGATGAAAAACGATGACTCCGGACCTGTCGAACGATCCCAAAATGGTCAATAAGGATGAAATTTCAACATTTAATCTTTTGACTCTAAATGACTGTTGGATGTGAATTATGACTTTGTCAACTAGAATAAGTGTGTTTAAAGTCATTTCTGTGCCTGAAACGGGTCAAAATGGAAGCTTTTGAGTAAGCAAAACTCTGTAAAAATGGCAATTTTGGTCACTGTGAGGGTTTAAAAAGTGGTTATTCAACATGAGGCATGATCCAATTGACATTTTGAATCATTTTTGGTACAGTCCAAAAAATCAATTTTCGGATGAAAAACGATGACCCCGGACCTGTCGAACGATCCCAAAATGGTCTATAATGATGAAATTTTAACATTTAATCTTTTGACTCTAAATTACTGTTGGATGTGAATTATGACTTTGTCAACTAAAATAAGTGTGTTTAAAGTCATTTCTGTGCCTGAAACGGGTCAAAATTGAAGCTTTTGAGTAAGCAAAACTCTGTAAAAATGGCAATTTTGGTCACTGTGAGGGTTTAAAAAGTGGTTATTCAACATGAGGCATGATCCAATTGACATTTTGAATAATTTTTGGTACAGTCCAAAAAATCATTTTTCGGATGAAAAACGATGACTCCGGACCTATCGAACGATCCCAAAATGGTCTATAATGATGAAATTTTAACATTTAGTCTTTTGACTCTAAATTACTGTTGGATGTGAATTATGACTTTGTCAACTAAAATAAGTGTGTTTAAAGTCATTTCTGTGCCTGAAACGGGTCAAAATGGAAGCTTTTGAGTAAGCAAAACTCTGTAAAAATGGCAATTTTGGTCACTGTGAGGGTTTAAAAAGTGGTTATTCAACATGAGGCATGATCCAATTGACATTTTGAATCATTTTTGGTACAGTCCAAAAAATCAATTTTCGGATGAAAAACGATGACTCCGGACCTGTCGAACGATCCCAAAATGGTCTATAATGATGAAATTTTAACATTTAATCTTTTGACTCTAAATTACTGTTTGATGTGAATTAGGACTTTGTCAACTAAAATAAGTGTGTTTAAAGTCATTTCTGTGCCTGAAATTGGTCAAAATTGAAGCTTTTGAGTAAGCAAAACTCTGTAAAAATGGCAATTTTGGTCACTGTGAGGGTTTAAAAAGTGGTTATTCAACATGAGGCATGATCCAATTGACATTTTGAATCATTTTTGGTACAGTCCAAAAAATCAATTTTCGGATGAAAAACGATGACTCCGGACCTGTCGAACGATCCCAAAATGGTCTATAATGATGAAATTTCAACATTTAATCTTTTGACTCTAAATGACTGTTGGATGTGAATTATGACTTTGTCATTAAAGTAAGTGTGTTTAAAGTCATTTCTGTGCCTGAAACGGGTCAAAATTGAAGCTTTTGAGTAAGCAAAACTCTGTAAAAATGGCAATTTTGGTCACTGTGAGGGTTTAAAAAGTGGTTATTCAACATGAGGCATGATCCAATTGACATTTTGAATCATTTTTGGTCCAGTGCAAAAAATCAATTTTCGGATGAAAAACGATGACTCCGGACCTGTCGAACGATCCCAAAATGGTCTATAATGATAAAATTTTAACATTTATTCTTTTGACTCTAAATTACTGTTGGATGTGAATTAGGACTTTGTCAACTAAAATAAGTGTGTTTAAAGTCATTTCTGTGCCTGAAACGGGTCAAAATGGAAGCTTTTGAGTAAGCAAAACTCTGTAAAAATGGCAATTTTGGTCACTGTGAGGGTTGAAAAAGTGGTTATTCAACATGAGGCATGATCCAATTGACATTTTGAATCATTTTTGGTACAGTCCAAAAAATCAATTTTCGGATGAAAACCGATGACTCGGGACCTGTCAAACGATCCCAAAATGGTCTATAATGATGAAATTTCAACATTTAATCTTTTGACTCTAAATGACTGTTGGATGTGAATTATGACTTTGTCAACTAGAATAAGTGTGTTTAAAGTCATTTCTGTGCCTGAAACGGGTCAAAATGGAAGCTTTTGAGTAAGCAAAACTCTGTAAAAATGGCAATTTTGGTCACTGTGAGGGTTTAAAAAGTGGTTATTCAACATGAGGCATGATCCATTTGACATTTTGAATCATTTTTGGTACAGTCCAAAAAATCTATTTTCGGATGAAAAACGATGACTCCGGACCTGTCGAACGATCCCAAAATGGTCTATAATGATGAAATTTCAACATTTAATCTTTTGACTCTAAATGACTGTTGGATGTGAATTATGACTTTGTCAACTAGAATAAGTGTGTTTAAAGTCATTTCTGTGCCTGAAACGGAACAAAATGGAAGCTTTTGAGTAAGCAAAACTCTGTAAAAATGGCAATTTTGGTCACTGTGACGGTTTAAAAAGTGGTTATTCAACATGAGGCATGATCCAATTGACATTTTGAATCATTTTTGGTACAGTGCAAAAAATCAATTTTCGGATGTAAACGATAACTCCGGACCTGTCGAACGATCCCAAAATGGTCTATAATGATGAAATTTTAACATTTAGTCTTTTGACTCTAAATTACTGTTGGATGTGAATTATGACTTTGTCAACTAAAATAAGTGTGTTTAAAGTCATTTCTGTGCCTGAAACAGGTCAAAATTGAAGCTTTTGAGTTAGCAAAACTCTGTAAAAATGGCAATTTTGGTCACTGTGAAGGTTTAAAAAGTGGTTATTCAACATGAGGCACGATCCAATTGACATTTTGAATCATTTTTGGTACAGTCCAAAAAATCAATTTTCGGATGAAAAACGATGACTCCGGACCTGTCGAACGATCCCAAAATGGTCAATATGGATGAAATTTCAACATTTAATCTTTTGACTCTAAATGACTGTTGGATGTGAATTATGACTTTGTCAACTAGCATAAGTGTGTTTAAAGTCATTTCTGTGCCTGAAACGGGTCAAAATGGAAGCTTTTGAGTAAGCAAAACTCTGTAAAAATGGCAATTTTGGTCACTGTGAGGGTTTAAAAAGTGATTATTCAACATGAGGCATGATACAATTGACATTTTGAATCATTTTTGGTACAGTCCAAAAAATCAATTTTCGGATGAAAAACGATGACTCCGGACCTGTCGAACGATCCCAAAATGGTCTATAATGATGAAATTTTAACATTTAATCTTTTGACTCTAAATTACTGTTGGATGTGAATTAGGACTATGTCAACTAAAATAGGTGTGTTTAAAGTCATTTCTGTGCCTTAAACGGGTCAAAATTGAAGCTTTTGAGTAAGCAAAACTCTGTAAAAACGGCAATTTTGGTCACTGTGAGGGTTTAAAAAGTGGTTATTCAACATGAGGCATGATCCAATTGACTTTTTGAATCATTTTTGGTACAGTCCAAAAAATAAATTTTCGGATGAAAACCGATGACTCGGGACCTGTCAAACGATCCCAAAATGGTCTATAATGATGAAATTTCAACATTTAATCTTTTGACTCTAAATGACTGTTGGATGTGAATTATGACTTTGTCAACTAGAATAAGTGTGTTTAAAGTCATTTCTGTGCCTGAAACGGGTCAAAATGGAAGCTTTTGAGTAAGCAAAACTCTGTAAAAATGGCAATTTTGGTCACTGTGAGGGTTTAAAAAGTGGTTATTCAACATGAGGCATGATCCATTTGACATTTTGAATCATTTTTGGTACAGTCCAAAAAATCTATTTTCGGATGAAAAACGATGACTCCGGACCTGTCGAACGATCCCAAAATGGTCTATAATGATGAAATTTCAACATTTAATCTTTTGACTCTAAATGACTGTTGGATGTGAATTATGACTTTGTCAACTAGAATAAGTGTGTTTAAAGTCATTTCTGTGCCTGAAACGGAACAAAATGGAAGCTTTTGAGTAAGCAAAACTCTGTAAAAATGGCAATTTTGGTCACTGTGACGGTTTAAAAAGTGGTTATTCAACATGAGGCATGATCCAATTGACATTTTGAATCATTTTTGGTACAGTGCAAAAAATCAATTTTCGGATGTAAACGATAACTCCGGACCTGTCGAACGATCCCAAAATGGTCTATAATGATGAAATTTTAACATTTAGTCTTTTGACTCTAAATTACTGTTGGATGTGAATTATGACTTTGTCAACTAAAATAAGTGTGTTTAAAGTCATTTCTGTGCCTGAAACAGGTCAAAATTGAAGCTTTTGAGTTAGCAAAACTCTGTAAAAATGGCAATTTTGGTCACTGTGAAGGTTTAAAAAGTGGTTATTCAACATGAGGCACGATCCAATTGACATTTTGAATCATTTTTGGTACAGTCCAAAAAATCAATTTTCGGATGAAAAACGATGACTCCGGACCTGTCGAACGATCCCAAAATGGTCAATATGGATGAAATTTCAACATTTAATCTTTTGACTCTAAATGACTGTTGGATGTGAATTATGACTTTGTCAACTAGCATAAGTGTGTTTAAAGTCATTTCTGTGCCTGAAACGGGTCAAAATGGAAGCTTTTGAGTAAGCAAAACTCTGTAAAAATGGCAATTTTGGTCACTGTGAGGGTTTAAAAAGTGATTATTCAACATGAGGCATGATACAATTGACATTTTGAATCATTTTTGGTACAGTCCAAAAAATCAATTTTCGGATGAAAAACGATGACTCCGGACCTGTCGAACGATCCCAAAATGGTCTATAATGATGAAATTTTAACATTTAATCTTTTGACTCTAAATTACTGTTGGATGTGAATTAGGACTATGTCAACTAAAATAGGTGTGTTTAAAGTCATTTCTGTGCCTTAAACGGGTCAAAATTGAAGCTTTTGAGTAAGCAAAACTCTGTAAAAACGGCAATTTTGGTCACTGTGAGGGTTTAAAAAGTGGTTATTCAACATGAGGCATGATCCAATTGACATTTTGAATCATTTTTGGTACAGTCCAAAAAATAAATTTTCGGATGAAAAACGATGACTCCGGACCTGTCGAACGATCCCAAAATGGTCTATAATGATGAAATTTCATCATTTATTCTTTTGACTCTAAATGACTATTGGGTGTGAATTATGACTTTGTCAACTAGAATAAGTGAGTTTAAAGTCATTTCTGTGCCTGAAACGGGTCAAAATGGAAGCTTTTGAGTAAGCAAAACTCTGTAAAAATGGCAATTTTGGTCACTGTGACGGTTTAAAAAGTGGTTATTCAACATGAGGCATGATCCAATTGACATTTTGAATCATTTTTGGTACAGTGCAAAAAATCAATTTTCGGATGAAAAACGATGACTCCGGACCTGTCGAACGATCCCAAAATGGTCTATAATGATGACATTTTAACATTTAGTCTTTTGACTCTAAATTACTGTTGGATGTGAATTATGACTTTGTCAACTAAAATAAGTGTATTTAAAGTCATTTCTGTGCCTGAAACGGGTCAAAATTGAAGCTTTTGAGATAGCAAAACTCTGTAAAAATGGCAATTTTGGTCACTGTGAAGGTTTAAAAAGTGGTTATTCAACATGAGGCACGATCCAATTGACATTTTGAATCATTTTTGGTACAGTCCAAAAAATCAATTTTCGGATGAAAAACGATGACTCCGGACCTGTCGAACGATCCCAAAATGGTCAATAAGGATGAAATTTCAACATTTAATCTTTTGACTCTAAATGACTGTTGGATGTGAATTATGACTTTGTCAACTAGAATAAGTGTGTTTAAAGTCATTTCTGTGCCTGAAACGGGTCAAAATGGAAGCTTTTGAGTAAGCAAAACTCTGTAAAAATGGCAATTTTGGTCACTGTGAGGGTTTAAAAAGTGGTTATTCAACATGAGGCATGATCCAATTGACATTTTGAATCATTTTTGGTACAGTCCAAAAAATCAATTTTCGGATGAAAAACGATGACCCCGGACCTGTCGAACGATCCCAAAATGGTCTATAATGATGAAATTTTAACATTTAATCTTTTGACTCTAAATTACTGTTGGATGTGAATTAGGACTTTGTCAACTAAAATAAGTGTGTTTAAAGTCATTTCTGTGCCTGAAACGGGTCAAAATTGAAGCTTTTGAGTAAGCAAAACTCTGTAAAAATGGCAATTTTGGTCACTGTGAGGGTTTAAAAAGTGGTTATTCAACATGAGGCATGATCCAATTGACATTTTGAATAATTTTTGGTACAGTCCAAAAAATCATTTTTCGGATGAAAAACGATGACTCCGGACCTGTCGAACGATCCCAAAATGGTCTATAATGATGAAATTTTAACATTTAGTCTTTTGACTCTAAATTACTGTTGGATGTGAATTATGACTTTGTCAACTAAAATAAGTGTGTTTAAAGTCATTTCTGTGCCTGAAACGGGTCAAAATGGAAGCTTTTGAGTAAGCAAAACTCTGTAAAAATGGCAATTTTGGTCACTGTGAGGGTTTAAAAAGTGGTTATTCAACATGAGGCATGATCCAATTGACATTTTGAATCATTTTTGGTACAGTCCAAAAAATCAATTTTTGGATGAAAACGATGACTCCGGACCTGTCGAACGATCCCAAAATGGTTTATAATGATGAAATTTCAACATTTAATCTTTTGACTCTCAATTACTGTTGGATGTGAATTATGACTTTGTCAACTAGAATAAGTGTGTTTAAAGTCATTTCTGTGCCTGAAACGGGTCAAAATGGAAGCTTTTGAGTAAGCAAAACTCTGTAAAAATGGCAATTTTGGTCACTGTGAGGGTTTAAAAAGTGGTTATTTAACATGAGGCATGATCCAATTGACATTTTGAATCATTTTTGGTACAGTGCAAAAAATCATTTTTCGGATGAAAAACGATGACTCCGGACCTGTCGAACGATCCCAAAATGGTCTATAATGATGAAATTTTAACATTTAGTCTTTTGACTCTAAATTACTGTTGGATGTGAATTATGACTTTGTCAACTAAAATAAGTGTGTTTAAAGTCATTTCTGTGCCTGAAACGGGTCAAAATTGAAGCTTTTGAGTTAGCAAAACTCTGTAAAAATGGCAATTTTGGTCACTGTGAAGGTTTAAAAAGTGGTTATTCAACATGAGGCACGATCCAATTGACATTTTGAATCATTTTTGGTACAGTCCAAAACATCAATTTTCGGATGAAAAACGATGACTCCGGACCTGTCGAACGATCCCAAAATGGTCAATATGGATGAAATTTCAATATTTAATCTTTTGACTCTAAATGACTGTTGGATGTGAATTATGACTTTGTCAACTAGCATAAGTGTGTTTAAAGTCATTTCTGTGCCTGAAACGGGTCAAAATGGAAGCTTTTGAGTAAGCAAAACTCTGTAAAAATGGCAATTTTGGTCACTTGTGAGGGTTTAAAAAGTGATTATTCAACATGAGGCATGATACAATTGACATTTTGAATCATTTTTGGTACAGTCCAAAAAATCAATTTTCGGATGAAAAACGATGACTCCGGACCTGTCGAACGATCCCAAAATGGTCTATAATGATGAAATTTTAACATTTAATCTTTTGACTCTAAATTACTGTTGGATGTGAATTAGGACTATGTCAACTAAAATAGGTGTGTTTAAAGTCATTTCTGTGCCTTAAACGGGTCAAAATTGAAGCTTTTGAGTAAGCAAAACTCTGTAAAAACGGCAATTTTGGTCACTGTGAGGGTTTAAAAAGTGGTTATTCAACATGAGGCATGATCCAATTGACATTTTGAATCATTTTTGGTACAGTCCAAAAAATAAATTTTCGGATGAAAAACGATGACTCCGGACCTGTCGAACGATCCCAAAATGGTCTATAATGATGAAATTTCAACATTTATTCTTTTGACTCTAAATGACTGTTGGGTGTGAATTATGACTTTGTCAACTAGAATAAGTGAGTTTAAAGTCATTTCTGTGCCTGAAACGGGTCAAAATGGAAGCTTTTGAGTAAGCAAAACTCTGTAAAAATGGCAATTTTGGTCACTGTGACGGTTTAAAAAGTGGGTATTCAACATGAGGCATGATCCAATTGACATTTTGAATCATTTTTGGTACAGTGCAAAAAATCAATTTTCGGATGAAAAACGATGACTCCGGACCTGTCGAACGATCCCAAAATGGTCTATAATTATGAAATTTTAACATTTAGTCTTTTGACTCTAAATTACTGTTGGATGTGAATTATGACTTTGTCAACTAAAATAAGTGTATTTAAAGTCATTTCTGTGCCTGAAACGGGTCAAAATTGAAGCTTTTGAGATAGCAAAACTCTGTAAAAATGGCAATTTTGGTCACTGTGAAGGTTTAAAAAGTGGTTATTCAACATGAGGCACGATCCAATTGACATTTTGAATCATTTTTGGTACAGTCCAAAAAATCAATTTTCGGATGAAAAACGATGACTCCGGACCTGTCGAACGATTCCAAAATGGTCAATAAGGATGAAATTTCAACATTTAATCTTTTGACTCTAAATGACTGTTGGATGTGAATTATGACTTTGTCAACTAGAATAAGTGTGTTTAAGTCATTTCTGTGCCTGAAACGGGTCAAAATGGAAGCTTTTGAGTAAGCAAAACTCTGTAAAAATGGCAATTTTGGTCACTGTGAGGGTTTAAAAAGTGGTTATTCAACATGAGGCATGATCCAATTGACATTTTGAATCATTTTTGGTACAGTCCAAAAAATCAATTTTCGGATGAAAAACGATGACCCCGGACCTGTCGAACGATCCCAAAATGTTCTATAATGATGAAATTTTAACATTTAATCTTTTGACTCTAAATTACTGTTGGATGTGAATTAGGACTTTGTCAACTAAAATAAGTGTGTTTAAAGTCATTTCTGTGCCTGAAACGGGTCAAAATTGAAGCTTTTGAGTAAGCAAAACTCTGTAAAAATGGCAATTTTGGTCACTGTGAGGGTTTAAAAAGTGGTTATTCAACATGAGGCATGATCCAATTGACATTTTGAATAATTTTTGGTACAGTCCAAAAAATCATTTTTCGGATGAAAAACGATGACTCCGGACCTGTCGAACGATCCCAAAATGGTCTATAATGATGAAATTTTAACATTTAGTCTTTTGACTCTAAATTACTGTTGGATGTGAATTATGACTTTGTCAACTAAAATAAGTGTGTTTAAAGTCATTTCTGTGCCTGAAACGGGTCAAAATGGAAGCTTTTGAGTAAGCAAAACTCTGTAAAAATGGCAATTTTGGTCACTGTGAGGGTTTAAAAAGTGGTTATTCAACATGAGGCATGATCCAATTGACATTTTGAATCATTTTTGGTACAGTCCAAAAAATCAATTTTTGGATGAAAACGATGACTCCGGACCTGTCGAACGATCCCAAAATGGTTTATAATGATGAAATTTCAACATTTAATCTTTTGACTCTCAATTACTGTTGGATATGAATTATGACTTTGTCAACTAGAATAAGTGTGTTTAAAGTCATTTCTGTGCCTGAAACGGGTCAAAATGGAAGCTTTTGAGTAAGCAAAACTCTGTAAAAATGGCAATTTTGGTCACTGTGAGGGTTTAAAAAGTGGTTATTTAACATGAGGCATGATCCAATTGACATTTTGAATCATTTTTGGTACAGTGCAAAAAATCATTTTTCGGATGAAAAACGATGACTCCGGACCTGTCGAACGATCCCAAAATGGTCTATAATGATGAAATTTTAACATTTAGTCTTTTGACTCTAAATTACTGTTGGATGTGAATTATGACTTTGTCAACTAAAATAAGTGTGTTTAAAGTCATTTCTGTGCCTGAAACGGGTCAAAATTGAAGCTTTTGAGTTAGCAAAACTCTGTAAAAATGGCAATTTTGGTCACTGTGAAGGTTTAAAAAGTGGTTATTCAACATGAGGCACGATCCAATTGACATTTTGAATCATTTTTGGTACAGTCCAAAACATCAATTTTCGGATGAAAAACGATGACTCCGGACCTGTCGAACGATCCCAAAATGGTCAATATGGATGAAATTTCAATATTTAATCTTTTGACTCTAAATGACTGTTGGATGTGAATTATGACTTTGTCAACTAGCATAAGTGTGTTTAAAGTCATTTCTGTGCCTGAAACGGGTCAAAATGGAAGCTTTTGAGTAAGCAAAACTCTGTAAAAATGGCAATTTTGGTCACTGTGAGGGTTTAAAAAGTGATTATTCAACATGAGGCATGATCCAATTGACATTTTGAATCATTTTTGGTACAGTCCAAAAAATCAATTTTCGGATGAAAAACGATGACTCCAGACCTGTCGAACGATCCCAAAATGGTCTATAATGATGAAATTTCAACATTTAATCTTTTGACTCTAAATTACTGTTGGATGTGAATTAGGACTTTGTCAACTAAAATACGTGTGTTTAAAGTCATTTCTGTGCCTGTAACGGGTCAAAATTGAAGCTTTTGAGTAAGCAAAACTCTGTAAAAAAGGCAATTTTGGTCACTGTGAGGGTTTAAAAAGTGGTTATTCAACATGAGGCATGATCCAATTGACATTTTGAATCCTTTTTGGTACAGTCCAAAAAATCAATTTTCGGATGAAAAACGATGACTCCGGACCTGTCGAACGATCCCAAAATGGTCTATAATGATGAAATTTTAACATTTAATCTTTTGACTCTAAATGACTGTTGGATGTGAATTAGGACTTTGTCAACTAAAATAAGTGTGTTTAAAGTCATTTCTGTGCCTGAAACGGGTCAAAATGGAAGCTTTTGAGTAAGCAAAACTCTGTAAAAATGGCAATTTTGGTCACTGTGAGGGTTTAAAAAGTGGTTATTCAACATGAGGCATGATCCAATTGACATTTTGAATCATTTTTGGTACAGTCCAAAAAATCAATTTTCGGATGAAAAACGATGACTCCGGACCTGTCGAACGATCCCAAAATGGTCTATAATGATGAAATTTCAACATTTAATCTTTTGACTCTAAATGACTGTTGGATGTAAATTATGACTTTGTCAACCAAAGTAAGTGTGTTTAAAGTCATTTCTGTGCCTGAAACGGGTCAAAATTGAAGCTTTTGAGTAAGCAAAACTCTGTAAAAATGGCAATTTTGGTCACTGTGAGGGTTTAAAAAGTGGTTATTCAACATGAGGCATGATCCAATTGACATTTTGAATCATTTTTGGTACAGTCCAAAAAATCAATTTTCGGATGAAAAACGATGACTCCGGACCTGTCGAACGATCCCAAAATGGTCTATAATGATGAAATTTCAACATTTAATCTTTTGACTCTCAATTACTGTTGGATGTGAATTATGACTTTGTCAACTAGAATAAGTGTGTTTAAAGTCATTTCTGTGCCTGAAACGGGTCAAAATGGAAGCTTTTGAGTAAGCAAAAGTCTGTAAAAATGGCAATTTTGGTCACTGTGAGGGTTTAAAAAGTGGTTATTTAACATGAGGCATGATCCAATTGACATTTTGAATCATTTTTGGTACAGTGCAAAAAATCAATTTTCGGATGAAAAACGATGACTCCGGACCTGTCGAACGATCCCAAAATGGTCTATAATGATGAAATTTTAACATTTAATCTTTTGACTCTAAATTACTGTTGGATGTGAATTAGGACTTTGTCAACTAAAATAAGTGTGTTTAAAGTCATTTCTGTGCCTGAAACGGGTCAAAATTGAAGCTTTTGAGTAAGCAAAACTCTGTAAAAATGGCAATTTTGGTCACTGTGAGGGTTTAAAAAGTGGTTATTCAACATGAGGCATGATCCAATTGACATTTTGAATCATTTTTGGTACAGTCCAAAAAATCAATTTTCAGATGAAAAACGATGACTCCGGACCTGTCGAACGATCCCAAAATGGTCTATAATGATGAAATTTCAACATTTAATCTTTTGACTCTAAATGACTGTTGGATGTGAATTATGACTTTGTCAACCAAAGTAAGTGTGTTTAAAGTCATTTCTGTGCCTGAAACGGGTCAAAATTGAAGCTTTTGAGTAAGCAAAACTCTGTAAAAATGACAATTTTGGTCACTGTGAGGGTTTAAAAAGTGGTTATTCAACATGAGGCATGATCCAATTGACATTTTGAATCATTTTTGGTACAGTCCAAAAAATCAATTTTCGGATGAAAAACGATGACTCCGGACCTGTCGAACGATCCCAAAATGGTCTATAATGATGAAATTTCAACATTTAATCTTTTGACTCTAAATGACTGTTGGATGTGAATTATGACTTTGTCAACTAGAATAAGTGTGTTTAAAGTCATTGCTGTGCCTGAAACGGGTCAAAATGGAAGCTTTTGAGTAAGCAAAACTCTGTAAAAATGGCAATTTTGGTCACTGTGAGGGTTTAAAAAGTGGTTATTCAACATGAGGCATGATCCAATTGACATTTTGAATCATTTTTGGTACAGTCCAAAAAATCAATTTTCGGATGAAAAACGATGACTCCGGACCTGTCGAACGATCCCAAAATGGTCTATAATGATGAAATTTTAACATTTCATCTTTTGACTCTAAATTACTGTTGGATGTGAATTAGGACTTTGTCAACTAGAATAAGTGTGTTTAAAGTCATTTCTGTGCCTGAAACGGGTCAAAATGGAAGCTTTTGAGTAAGCGAAACTCTGTAATAATGGCAATTTTGGTCACTGTGAGGGTTTAAAAAGTGGTTATTCAACATGAGGCATGATCCAATTGACATTTTGAATCATTTTTGGTACAGTCCAAAAAATCAATTTTCGGATGAAAAACGATGACTCCGGACCTGTCGAACGATCCCAAAATGGTCTATAATGATGAAATTTCAACATTTAATCTTTTGACTCTAAATGACTGTTGGATGTGAATTATGACTTTGTCAACTAGAATAAGTGTGTTTAAAGTCATTTCTGTGCCTGAAACGGGTCAAAATGGAAGCTTTTGAGTAAGCAAAACTCTGTAAAAATGGCAATTTTGGTCACTGTGAGGGTTTAAAAAGTGGTTATTCAACATGAGGCATGATCCAATTGACATTTTGAATCATTTTTGGTACAGTCCAAAAAATCAATTTTCGGATGAAAAACGATGACTCCGGACCTGTCGAACGATCCCAAAATGGTCTATAATGATGAAATTTTAACATTTCATCTTTTGACTCTAAATTACTGTTGGATGTGAATTAGGACTTTGTCAACTAGAATAAGTGTGTTTAAAGTCATTTCTGTGCCTGAAACGGGTCAAAATGGAAGCTTTTGAGTAAGCGAAACTCTGTAAAAATGGCAATTTTGGTCACTGTGAGGGTTTAAAAAGTGGTTATTCAACATGAGGCATGATCCAATTGACATTTTGAATCATTTTTGGTACAGTCCAAAAAATCAATTTTCGGATGAAAAACGATGACTCCGGACCTGTCGAACGATCCCAAAATGGTCTATAATGATGAAATTTCAACATTTAATCTTTTGACTCTCAATTACTGTTGGATGTGAATTATGACTTTGTCAACTAGAATAAGTGTGTTTAAAGTCATTTCTGTGCCTGAAACGGGTCAAAATGGAAGCTTTTGAGTAAGCAAAAGTCTGTAAAAATGGCAATTTTGGTCACTGTGAGGGTTTAAAAAGTGGTTATTTAACATGAGGCATGATCCAATTGACATTTTGAATCATTTTTGGTACAGTGCAAAAAATCAATTTTCGGATGAAAAACGATGACTCCGGACCTGTCGAACGATCCCAAAATGGTCTATAATGATGAAATTTTAACATTTAATCTTTTGACTCTAAATTACTGTTGGATGTGAATTAGGACTTTGTCAACTAAAATAAGTGTGTTTAAAGTCATTTCTGTGCCTGAAACGGGTCAAAATTGAAGCTTTTGAGTAAGCAAAACTCTGTAAAAATGGCAATTTTGGTCACTGTGAGGGTTTAAAAAGTGGTTATTCAACATGAGGCATGATCCAATTGACATTTTGAATCATTTTTGGTACAGTCCAAAAAATCAATTTTCAGATGAAAAACGATGACTCCGGACCTGTCGAACGATCCCAAAATGGTCTATAATGATGAAATTTCAACATTTAATCTTTTGACTCTAAATCACTGTTGGATGTGAATTATGACTTTGTCAACCAAAGTAAGTGTGTTTAAAGTCATTTCTGTGCCTGAAACGGGTCAAAATTGAAGCTTTTGAGTAAGCAAAACTCTGTAAAAATGGCAATTTTGGTCACTGTGAGGGTTTAAAAAGTGGTTATTCAACATGAGGCATGATCCAATTGACATTTTGAATCATTTTTGGTACAGTCCAAAAAATCAATTTTCGGATGAAAAACGATGACTCCGGACCTGTCGAACGATCCCAAAATGGTCTATAATGATGAAATTTTAACATTTCATCTTTTGACTCTAAATTACTGTTGGATGTGAATTAGGACTTTGTCAACTAGAATAAGTGTGTTTAAAGTCATTTCTGTGCCTGAAACGGGTCAAAATGGAAGCTTTTGAGTAAGCGAAACTCTGTAAAAATGGCAATTTTGGTCACTGTGAGGGTTTAAAAAGTGGTTATTCAACATGAGGCATGATCCAATTGACATTTTGAATCATTTTTGGTACAGTCCAAAAAATCAATTTTCGGATGAAAAACGATGACTCCGGACCTGTCGAACGATCCCAAAATGGTCTATAATGATGAAATTTCAACATTTAATCTTTTGACTCTAAATGACTGTTGGATGTGAATTATGACTTTGTCAACTAGAATAAGTGTGTTTAAAGTCATTTCTGTGCCTGAAACGGGTCAAAATGGAAGCTTTTGAGTAAGCAAAACTCTGTAAAAATGGCAATTTTGGTCACTGTGAGGGTTTAAAAAGTGGTTATTCAACATGAGGCATGATCCAATTGACATTTTGAATCATTTTTGGTACAGTCCAAAAAATCAATTTTCGGATGAAAAACGATGACTCCGGACCTGTCGAACGATCCCAAAATGGTCTATAATGATGAAATTTTAACATTTCATCTTTTGACTCTAAATTACTGTTGGATGTGAATTAGGACTTTGTCAACTAGAATAAGTGTGTTTAAAGTCATTTCTGTGCCTGAAACGGGTCAAAATGGAAGCTTTTGAGTAAGCGAAACTCTGTAAAAATGGCAATTTTGGTCACTGTGAGGGTTTAAAAAGTGGTTATTCAACATGAGGCATGATCCAATTGACATTTTAAATCATTTTTGGTACAGTCCAAAAAATCAATTTTCGGATGAAAAACGATGACTCCGGACCTGTCGAACGATCCCAAAATGGTCTATAATGATGAAATTTCAACATTTAATCTTTTGACTCTCAATTACTGTTGGATGTGAATTATGACTTTGTCAACTAGAATAAGTGTGTTTAAAGTCATTTCTGTGCCTGAAACGGGTCAAAATGGAAGCTTTTGAGTAAGCAAAAGTCTGTAAAAATGGCAATTTTGGTCACTGTGAGGGTTTAAAAAGTGGTTATTTAACATGAGGCATGATCCAATTGACATTTTGAATCATTTTTGGTACAGTGCAAAAAATCAATTTTCGGATGAAAAACGATGACTCCGGACCTGTCGAACGATCCCAAAATGGTCTATAATGATGAAATTTTAACATTTAATCTTTTGACTCTAAATTACTGTTGGATGTGAATTAGGACTTTGTCAACTAAAATAAGTGTGTTTAAAGTCATTTCTGTGCCTGAAACGGGTCAAAATTGAAGCTTTTGAGTAAGCAAAACTCTGTAAAAATGGCAATTTTGGTCACTGTGAGGGTTTAAAAAGTGGTTATTCAACATGAGGCATGATCCAATTGACATTTTGAATCATTTTTGGTACAGTCCAAAAAATCAATTTTCAGATGAAAAACGATGACTCCGGACCTGTCGAACGATCCCAAAATGGTCTATAATGATGAAATTTCAACATTTAATCTTTTGACTCTAAATGACTGTTGGATGTGAATTATGACTTTGTCAACCAAAGTAAGTGTGTTTAAAGTCATTTCTGTGCCTGAAACGGGTCAAAATTGAAGCTTTTGAGTAAGCAAAACTCTGTAAAAATGGCAATTTTGGTCACTGTGAGGGTTTAAAAAGTGGTTATTCAACATGAGGCATGATCCAATTGACATTTTGAATCATTTTTGGTACAGTCCAAAAAAATCAATTTTCGGATGAAAAACGATGACTCCGGACCTGTCGAACGATCCCAAAATGGTCTATAATGATGAAATTTCAACATTTAATCTTTTGACTCTAAATGACTGTTGGATGTGAATTATGACTTTGTCAACTAGAATAAGTGTGTTTAAAGTCATTTCTGTGCCTGAAACGGGTCAAAATGGAAGCTTTTGAGTAAGCAAAACTCTGTAAAAATGGCAATTTTGGTCACTGTGAGGGTTTAAAAAGTGGTTATTCAACATGAGGCATGATCCAATTGACATTTTGAATCATTTTTGGTACAGTCCAAAAAATCAATTTTTGGATGAAAACGATGACTCCGGACCTGTCGAACGATCCCAAAATAGTCTATAATGATGAAATTTTAACATTTAGTCTTTTGACTCTAAATTACTGTTGGATGTGAATTATGACTTTGTCAACTAAAATAAGTGTGTTTAAAGTCATTTCTGTGCCTGAAACGGGTCAAAATTGAAGCTTTTGAGTTAGCAAAACTCTGTAAAAATGGCAATTTTGGTCACTGTGAAGGTTTAAAAAGTGGTTATTCAACATGAGGCACGATCCAATTGACATTTTGAATCATTTTTGGTACAGTCCAAAACATCAATTTTCGGATGAAAAACGATGACTCCGGACCTGTCGAACGATCCCAAAATGGTCAATATGGATGAAATTTCAATATTTAATCTTTTGACTCTAAATGACTGTTGGATGTGAATTATGACTTTGTCAACTAGCATAAGTGTGTTTAAAGTCATTTCTGTGCCTGAAACGGGTCAAAATGGAAGCTTTTGAGTAAGCAAAACTCTGTAAAAATGGCAATTTTGGTCACTGTGAGGGTTTAAAAAGTGATTATTCAACATGAGGCATGATCCAATTGACATTTTGAATCATTTTTGGTACAGTCCAAAAAATCAATTTTCGGATGAAAAACGATGACTCTAGACCTTTCGAACGATCCCAAAATGGTCTATAATGATGAAATTTCAACATTTAATCTTTTGACTCTAAATGACTGTTGGATGTGAATTAGGACTTTGTCAACTAAAATAAGTGTGTTTAAAGTCATTTCTGTGCCTGTAACGGGTCAAAATTGAAGCTTTTGAGTAAGCAAAACTCTGTAAAAAAGGCAATTTTGGTCACTGTGAGGGTTTAAAAAGTGGTTATTCAACATGAGGCATGATCCAATTGACATTTTGAATCATTTTTGGTACAGTCCAAAAAATCAATTTTCGGATGAAAAACGATGACTCCGGACCTGTCGAACGATCCCAAAATGGTCTATAATGATGAAATTTCAACATTTAATCTTTTGACTCTAAATGACTGTTGGATGTAAATTATGACTTTGTCAACCAAAGTAAGTGTGTTTAAAGTCATTTCTGTGCCTGAAACGGGTCAAAATTGAAGCTTTTGAGTAAGCAAAACTCTGTAAAAATGGCAATTTTGGTCACTGTGAGGGTTTAAAAAGTGGTTATTCAACATGAGGCATGATCCAATTGACATTTTGAATCATTTTTGGTACAGTCCAAAAAATCAATTTTCGGATGAAAAACGATGACTCCGGACCTGTCGAACGATCCCAAAATGGTCTATAATGATGAAATTTCAACATTTAATCTTTTGACTCTAAATGACTGTTGGATGTGAATTATGACTTTGTCAACTAGAATAAGTGTGTTTAAAGTCATTTCTGTGCCTGAAACGGGTCAAAATGGAAGCTTTTGAGTAAGCAAAACTCTGTAAAAATGGCAATTTTGGTCACTGTGAGGGTTTAAAAAGTGGTTATTCAACATGAGGCATGATCCAATTGACATTTTGAATCATTTTTGGTACAGTCCAAAAAATCAATTTTCGGATGAAAAACGATGACTCCGGACCTGTCGAACGATCCCAAAATGGTCTATAATGATGAAATTTTAACATTTCATCTTTTGACTCTAAATTACTGTTGGATGTGAATTAGGACTTTGTCAACTAGAATAAGTGTGTTTAAAGTCATTTCTGTGCCTGAAACGGGTCAAAATGGAAGCTTTTGAGTAAGCGAAACTCTGTAAAAATGGCAATTTTGGTCACTGTGAGGGTTTAAAAAGTTGTTATTCAACATGAGGCATGATCCAATTGACATTTTGAATCATTTTTGGTACAGTCCAAAAAATCAATTTTCGGATGAAAAACGATGACTCCGGACCTGTCGAACGATCCCAAAATGGTCTATAATGATGAAATTTCAACATTTAATCTTTTGACTCTCAATTACTGTTGGATGTGAATTATGACTTTGTCAACTAGAATAAGTGTGTTTAAAGTCATTTCTGTGCCTGAAACGGGTCAAAATGGAAGCTTTTGAGTAAGCAAAAGTCTGTAAAAATGGCAATTTTGGTCACTGTGAGGGTTTAAAAAGTGGTTATTCAACATGAGGCATGATCCAATTGACATTTTGAATCATTTTTGGTACAGTCCAAAAAATCAATTTTCAGATGAAAAACGATGACTCCGGACCTGTCGAACGATCCCAAAATGGTCTATAATGATGAAATTTCAACATTTAATCTTTTGACTCTAAATGACTGTTGGATGTGAATTATGACTTTGTCAACCAAAGTAAGTGTGTTTAAAGTCATTTCTGTGCCTGAAACGGGTCAAAATTGAAGCTTTTGAGTAAGCAAAACTCTGTAAAAATGACAATTTTGGTCACTGTGAGGGTTTAAAAAGTGGTTATTCAACATGAGGCATGATCCAATTGACATTTTAAATCATTTTTGGTACAGTCCAAAAAATCAATTTTCGGATGAAAAACGATGACTCCGGACCTGTCGAACGATCCCAAAATGGTCTATAATGATGAAATTTCAACATTTAATCTTTTGACTCTCAATTACTGTTGGATGTGAATTATGACTTTGTCAACTAGAATAAGTGTGTTTAAAGTCATTTCTGTGCCTGAAACGGGTCAAAATGGAAGCTTTTGAGTAAGCAAAAGTCTGTAAAAATGGCAATTTTGGTCACTGTGAGGGTTTAAAAAGTGGTTATTTAACATGAGGCATGATCCAATTGACATTTTGAATCATTTTTGGTACAGTGCAAAAAATCAATTTTCGGATGAAAAACGATGACTCCGGACCTGTCGAACGATCCCAAAATGGTCTATAATGATGAAATTTTAACATTTAATCTTTTGACTCTAAATTACTGTTGGATGTGAATTAGGACTTTGTCAACTAAAATAAGTGTGTTTAAAGTCATTTCTGTGCCTGAAACGGGTCAAAATTGAAGCTTTTGAGTAAGCAAAACTCTGTAAAAATGGCAATTTTGGTCACTGTGAGGGTTTAAAAAGTGGTTATTCAACATGAGGCATGATCCAATTGACATTTTGAATCATTTTTGGTACAGTCCAAAAAATCAATTTTCAGATGAAAAACGATGACTCCGGACCTGTCGAACGATCCCAAAATGGTCTATAATGATGAAATTTCAACATTTAATCTTTTGACTCTAAATGACTGTTGGATGTGAATTATGACTTTGTCAACCAAAGTAAGTGTGTTTAAAGTCATTTCTGTGCCTGAAACGGGTCAAAATTGAAGCTTTTGAGTAAGCAAAACTCTGTAAAAATGGCAATTTTGGTCACTGTGAGGGTTTAAAAAGTGGTTATTCAACATGAGGCATGATCCAATTGACATTTTGAATCATTTTTGGTACAGTCCAAAAAAATCAATTTTCGGATGAAAAACGATGACTCCGGACCTGTCGAACGATCCCAAAATGGTCTATAATGATGAAATTTCAACATTTAATCTTTTGACTCTAAATGACTGTTGGATGTGAATTATGACTTTGTCAACTAGAATAAGTGTGTTTAAAGTCATTTCTGTGCCTGAAACGGGTCAAAATGGAAGCTTTTGAGTAAGCAAAACTCTGTAAAAATGGCAATTTTGGTCACTGTGAGGGTTTAAAAAGTGGTTATTCAACATGAGGCATGATCCAATTGACATTTTGAATCATTTTTGGTACAGTCCAAAAAATCAATTTTTGGATGAAAACGATGACTCCGGACCTGTCGAACGATCCCAAAATAGTCTATAATGATGAAATTTTAACATTTAGTCTTTTGACTCTAAATTACTGTTGGATGTGAATTATGACTTTGTCAACTAAAATAAGTGTGTTTAAAGTCATTTCTGTGCCTGAAACGGGTCAAAATTGAAGCTTTTGAGTTAGCAAAACTCTGTAAAAATGGCAATTTTGGTCACTGTGAAGGTTTAAAAAGTGGTTATTCAACATGAGGCACGATCCAATTGACATTTTGAATCATTTTTGGTACAGTCCAAAACATCAATTTTCGGATGAAAAACGATGACTCCGGACCTGTCGAACGATCCCAAAATGGTCAATATGGATGAAATTTCAATATTTAATCTTTTGACTCTAAATGACTGTTGGATGTGAATTATGACTTTGTCAACTAGCATAAGTGTGTTTAAAGTCATTTCTGTGCCTGAAACGGGTCAAAATGGAAGCTTTTGAGTAAGCAAAACTCTGTAAAAATGGCAATTTTGGTCACTGTGAGGGTTTAAAAAGTGATTATTCAACATGAGGCATGATCCAATTGACATTTTGAATCATTTTTGGTACAGTCCAAAAAATCAATTTTCGGATGAAAAACGATGACTCTAGACCTTTCGAACGATCCCAAAATGGTCTATAATGATGAAATTTCAACATTTAATCTTTTGACTCTAAATGACTGTTGGATGTGAATTAGGACTTTGTCAACTAAAATAAGTGTGTTTAAAGTCATTTCTGTGCCTGTAACGGGTCAAAATTGAAGCTTTTGAGTAAGCAAAACTCTGTAAAAAAGGCAATTTTGGTCACTGTGAGGGTTTAAAAAGTGGTTATTCAACATGAGGCATGATCCAATTGACATTTTGAATCATTTTTGGTACAGTCCAAAAAATCAATTTTCGGATGAAAAACGATGACTCCGGACCTGTCGAACGATCCCAAAATGGTCTATAATGATGAAATTTCAACATTTAATCTTTTGACTCTAAATGACTGTTGGATGTAAATTATGACTTTGTCAACCAAAGTAAGTGTGTTTAAAGTCATTTCTGTGCCTGAAACGGGTCAAAATTGAAGCTTTTGAGTAAGCAAAACTCTGTAAAAATGACAATTTTGGTCACTGTGAGGGTTTAAAAAGTGGTTATTCAACATGAGGCATGATCCAATTGACATTTTGAATCATTTTTGGTACAGTCCAAAAAATCAATTTTCGGATGAAAAACGATGACTCCGGACCTGTCGAACGATCCCAAAATGGTCTATAATGATGAAATTTCAACATTTAATCTTTTGACTCTCAATTACTGTTGGATGTGAATTATGACTTTGTCAACTAGAATAAGTGTGTTTAAAGTCATTTCTGTGCCTGAAACGGGTCAAAATGGAAGCTTTTGAGTAAGCAAAAGTCTGTAAAAATGGCAATTTTGGTCACTGTGAGGGTTTAAAAAGTGGTTATTCAACATGAGGCATGATCCAATTGACATTTTGAATCATTTTTGGTACAGTCCAAAAAATCAATTTTCAGATGAAAAACGATGACTCCGGACCTGTCGAACGATCCCAAAATGGTCTATAATGATGAAATTTCAACATTTAATCTTTTGACTCTAAATGACTGTTGGATGTGAATTATGACTTTGTCAACCAAAGTAAGTGTGTTTAAAGTCATTTCTGTGCCTGAAACGGGTCAAAATTGAAGCTTTTGAGTAAGCAAAACTCTGTAAAAATGACAATTTTGGTCACTGTGAGGGTTTAAAAAGTGGTTATTCAACATGAGGCATGATCCAATTGACATTTTGAATCATTTTTGGTACAGTCCAAAAAATCAATTTTCGGATGAAAAACGATGACTCCGGACCTGTCGAACGATCCCAAAATGGTCTATAATGATGAAATTTCAACATTTAATCTTTTGACTCTAAATGACTGTTGGATGTGAATTATGACTTTGTCAACTAGAATAAGTGTGTTTAAAGTCATTTCTGTGCCTGAAACGGGTCAAAATGGAAGCTTTTGAGTAAGCAAAACTCTGTAAAAATGGCAATTTTGGTCACTGTGAGGGTTTAAAAAGTGGTTATTCAACATGAGGCATGATCCAATTGACATTTTGAATCATTTTTGGTACAGTCCAAAAAATCAATTTTCGGATGAAAAACGATGACTCCGGACCTGTCGAACGATCCCAAAATGGTCTATAATGATGAAATTTTAACATTTCATCTTTTGACTCTAAATTACTGTTGGATGTGAATTAGGACTTTGTCAACTAGAATAAGTGTGTTTAAAGTCATTTCTGTGCCTGAAACGGGTCAAAATGGAAGCTTTTGAGTAAGCGAAACTCTGTAAAAATGGCAATTTTGGTCACTGTGAGGGTTTAAAAAGTGGTTATTCAACATGAGGCATGATCCAATTGACATTTTGAATCATTTTTGGTACAGTCCAAAAAATCAATTTTCGGATGAAAAACGATGACTCCGGACCTGTCGAACGATCCCAAAATGGTCTATAATGATGAAATTTCAACATTTAATCTTTTGACTCTAAATGACTGTTGGATGTGAATTATGACTTTGTCAACTAGAATAAGTGTGTTTAAAGTCATTTCTGTGCCTGAAACGGGTCAAAATGGAAGCTTTTGAGTAAGCGAAACTCTGTAAAAATGGCAATTTTGGTCACTGTGAGGGTTTAAAAAGTGGTTATTCAACATGAGGCATGATCCAATTGACATTTTGAATCATTTTTGGTACAGTCCAAAAAATCAATTTTCGGATGAAAAACGATGACTCCGGACCTGTCGAACGATCCCAAAATGGTCTATAATGATGAAATTTTAACATTTCATCTTTTGACTCTAAATTACTGTTGGATGTGAATTAGGACTTTGTCAACTAGAATAAGTGTGTTTAAAGTCATTTCTGTGCCTGAAACGGGTCAAAATGGAAGCTTTTGAGTAAGCGAAACTCTGTAAAAATGGCAATTTTGGTCACTGTGAGGGTTTAAAAAGTGGTTATTCAACATGAGGCATGATCCAATTGACATTTTGAATCATTTTTGGTACAGTCCAAAAAATCAATTTTCGGATGAAAAACGATGACTCCGGACCTGTCGAACGATCCCAAAATGGTCTATAATGATGAAATTTCAACATTTAATCTTTTGACTCTCAATTACTGTTGGATGTGAATTATGACTTTGTCAACTAGAATAAGTGTGTTTAAAGTCATTTCTGTGCCTGAAACGGGTCAAAATTGAAGCTTTTGAGTAAGCAAAAGTCTGTAAAAATGGCAATTTTGGTCACTGTGAGGGTTTAAAAAGTGGTTATTTAACATGAGGCATGATCCAATTGACATTTTGAATCATTTTTGGTACAGTGCAAAAAATCAATTTTCGGATGAAAAATGATGACTCCGGACCTGTCGAACGATCCCAAAATGGTCTATAATGATGAAATTTTAACATTTAATCTTTTGACTCTAAATTACTGTTGGATGTGAATTAGGACTTTGTCAACTAAAATAAGTGTGTTTAAAGTCATTTCTGTGCCTGAAACGGGTCAAAATTGAAGCTTTTGAGTAAGCAAAACTCTGTAAAAATGGCAATTTTGGTCACTGTGAGGGTTTAAAAAGTGGTTATTCAACATGAGGCATGATCCAATTGACATTTTGAATCATTTTTGGTACAGTCCAAAAAATCAATTTTCAGATGAAAAACGATGACTCCGGACCTGTCGAACGATCCCAAAATGGTCTATAATGATGAAATTTCAACATTTAATCTTTTGACTCTAAATGACTGTTGGATGTGAATTATGACTTTGTCAACCAAAGTAAGTGTGTTTAAAGTCATTTCTGTGCCTGAAACTGGTCAAAATTGAAGCTTTTGAGTAAGCAAAACTCTGTAAAAATGGCAATTTTGGTCACTGTGAGGGTTTAAAAAGTGGTTATTCAACATGAGGCATGATCCAATTGACATTTTGAATCATTTTTGGTACAGTCCAAAAAATCAATTTTCGGATGAAAAACGATGACTCCGGACCTGTCGAACGATCCCAAAATGGTCTATAATGATGAAATTTCAACATTTAATCTTTTGACTCTAAATGACTGTTGGATGTGAATTATGACTTTGTCAACTAGAATAAGTGTGTTTAAAGTCATTTCTGTGCCTGAAACGGGTCAAAATGGAAGCTTTTGAGTAAGCAAAACTCTGTAAAAATGGCAATTTTGGTCACTGTGAGGGTTTAAAAAGTGGTTATTCAACATGAGGCATGATCCAATTGACATTTTGAATCATTTTTGGTACAGTCCAAAAAATCAATTTTCGGATGAAAAACGATGACTCCGGACCTGTCGAACGATCCCAAAATGGTCTATAATGATGAAATTTTAACATTTCATCTTTTGACTCTAAATTACTGTTGGATGTGAATTAGGACTTTGTCAACTAGAATAAGTGTGTTTAAAGTCATTTCTGTGCCTGAAACGGGTCAAAATGGAAGCTTTTGAGTAAGCGAAACTCTGTAAAAATGGCAATTTTGGTCACTGTGAGGGTTTAAAAAGTGGTTATTCAACATGAGGCATGATCCAATTGACATTTTGAATCATTTTTGGTACAGTCCAAAAAATCAATTTTCGGATGAAAAACGATGACTCCAGACCTGTCGAACGATCCCAAAATGGTCTATAATGATGAAATTTTAACATTTAATCTTTTGACTCTAAATTACTGTTGGATGTGAATTAGGACTTTGTCAACTAAAATAAGTGTGTTTAAAGTCATTTCTGTGCCTGAAACGGGTCAAAATTGAAGCTTTTGAGTAAGCAAAACTCTGTAAAAATGGCAATTTTGGTCACTGTGAGGGTTTAAAAAGTGGTTATTCAACATGAGGCATGATCCAATTGACATTTTGAATCATTTTTGGTACAGTCCAAAAAATCAATTTTCGGATGAAAAACGATGACTCCGGACCTGTCGAACGATCCCAAAATGGTCTATAATGATGAAATTTCAACATTTAATCTTTTGACTCTAAATGACTGTTGGATGTGAATTATGACTTTGTCAACTAGAATAAGTGTGTTTAAAGTCATTTCTGTGCCTGAAACGGGTCAAAATGGAAGCTTTTGAGTAAGCAAAACTCTGTAAAAATGGCAATTTTGGTCACTGTGAGGGTTTAAAAAGTGGTTATTCAACATGAGGCATGATCCAATTGACATTTTGAATCATTTTTGATACAGTCCAAAAAATCTATTTTCGGATGAAAAACGATGACTCCGGACCTGTCGAACGATCCCAAAATGGTCTATAATGATGAAATTTCAACATTTAATCTTTTGACTCTAAATGACTGTTGGATGTGAATTATGACTTTGTCAACTAGAATAAGTGTGTTTAAAGTCATTTCTGTGCCTGAAACGGGTCAAAATGGAAGCTTTTGTGTAAGCAAAACTCTGTAAAAATGGCAATTTTGGTCACTGTGACGGTTTAAAAAGTGGTTATTCAACATGAGGCATGATCCAATTGACATTTTAAATCATTTTTGGTACAGTCCAAAAAATCAATTTTCGGATGAAAAACGAGGACTCCGGACCTGTCGAACGATCCCAAAATGGTCTATAATGATGAAATTTTAACATTTAATCTTTTGACTCTAAATTACTGTTGGATGTGAATTAGGACTTTGTCAACTAAAATAAGTGTGTTTAAAGTCATTTCTGTGCCTGAAACGGGTCAAAATTGAAGCTTTTGAGTAAGCAAAACTCTGTAAAAATGGCAATTTTGGTCACTGTGAGGGTTTAAAAAGTGGTTATTCAACATGAGGCATGATCCAATTGACATTTTGAATCATTTTTGGTACAGTCCAAAAAATCAATTTTCGGATGAAAAACGATGACTCCGGACCTGTCGAACGATCCCAAAATGGTCTATAATGATGAAATTTCAACATTTAATCTTTTGACTCTAAATGACTGTTGGATGTGAATTATGACTTTGTCAACTAGAATAAGTGTGTTTAAAGTCATTTCTGTGCCTGAAACGGGTCAAAATGGAAGCTTTTGAGTAAGCAAAACTCTGTAAAAATGGCAATTTTGGTCACTGTGAGGGTTTAAAAAGTGGTTATTCAACATGAGGCATGATCCAATTGACATTTTGAATCATTTTTGGTACAGTCCAAAAAATCAATTTTCGGATGAAAAACGATGACTCCGGACCTGTCGAACGATCCCAAAATGGTCTATAATGATGAAATTTTAACATTTCATCTTTTGACTCTAAATTACTGTTGGATGTGAATTAGGACTTTGTCAACTAGAATAAGTGTGTTTAAAGTCATTTCTGTGCCTGAAACGGGTCAAAATGGAAGCTTTTGAGTAAGCGAAACTCTGTAAAAATGGCAATTTTGGTCACTGTGAGGGTTTAAAAAGTGGTTATTCAACATGAGGCATGATCCAATTGACATTTTGAATCATTTTTGGTACAGTCCAAAAAATCAATTTTCGGATGAAAAACGATGACTCCGGACCTGTCGAACGATCCCAAAATGGTCTATAATGATGAAATTTCAACATTTAATCTTTTGACTCTCAATTACTGTTGGATGTGAATTATGACTTTGTCAACTAGAATAAGTGTGTTTAAAGTCATTTCTGTGCCTGAAACGGGTCAAAATGGAAGCTTTTGAGTAAGCAAAAGTCTGTAAAAATGGCAATTTTGGTCACCGTGAGGGTTTAAAAAGTGGTTATTTAACATGAGGCATGATCCAATTGACATTTTGAATCATTTTTGGTACAGTGCAAAAAATCAATTTTCGGATGAAAAACGATGACTCCGGACCTGTCGAACGATCCCAAAATGGTCTATAATGATGAAATTTTAACATTTAATCTTTTGACTCTAAATTACTGTTGGATGTGAATTAGGACTTTGTCAACTAAAATAAGTGTGTTTAAAGTCATTTCTGTGCCTGAAACGGGTCAAAATTGAAGCTTTTGAGTAAGCAAAACTCTGTAAAAATGGCAATTTTGGTCACTGTGAGGGTTTAAAAAGTGGTTATTCAACATGAGGCATGATCCAATTGACATTTTGAATCATTTTTGGTACAGTCCAAAAAATCAATTTTCAGATGAAAAACGATGACTCCGGACCTGTCGAACGATCCCAAAATGGTCTATAATGATGAAATTTCAACATTTAATCTTTTGACTCTAAATGACTGTTGGATGTGAATTATGACTTTGTCAACCAAAGTAAGTGTGTTTAAAGTCATTTCTGTGCCTGAAACTGGTCAAAATTGAAGCTTTTGAGTAAGCAAAACTCTGTAAAAATGGCAATTTTGGTCACTGTGAGGGTTTAAAAAGTGGTTATTCAACATGAGGCATGATCCAATTGACATTTTGAATCATTTTTGGTACAGTCCAAAAAATCAATTTTCGGATGAAAAACGATGACTCCGGACCTGTCGAACGATCCCAAAATGGTCTATAATGATGAAATTTCAACATTTAATCTTTTGACTCTAAATGACTGTTGGATGTGAATTATGACTTTGTCAACTAGAATAAGTGTGTTTAAAGTCATTTCTGTGCCTGAAACGGGTCAAAATGGAAGCTTTTGAGTAAGCAAAACTCTGTAAAAATGGCAATTTTGGTCACTGTGAGGGTTTAAAAAGTGGTTATTCAACATGAGGCATGATCCAATTGACATTTTGAATCATTTTTGGTACAGTCCAAAAAATCAATTTTCGGATGAAAAACGATGACTCCGGACCTGTCGAACGATCCCAAAATGGTCTATAATGATGAAATTTTAACATTTCATCTTTTGACTCTAAATTACTGTTGGATGTGAATTAGGACTTTGTCAACTAGAATAAGTGTGTTTAAAGTCATTTCTGTGCCTGAAACGGGTCAAAATGGAAGCTTTTGAGTAAGCGAAACTCTGTAAAAATGGCAATTTTGGTCACTGTGAGGGTTTAAAAAGTGGTTATTCAACATGAGGCATGATCCAATTGACATTTTGAATCATTTTTGGTACAGTCCAAAAAATCAATTTTCGGATGAAAAACGATGACTCCAGACCTGTCGAACGATCCCAAAATGGTCTATAATGATGAAATTTTAACATTTAATCTTTTGACTCTAAATTACTGTTGGATGTGAATTAGGACTTTGTCAACTAAAATAAGTGTGTTTAAAGTCATTTCTGTGCCTGAAACGGGTCAAAATTGAAGCTTTTGAGTAAGCAAAACTCTGTAAAAATGGCAATTTTGGTCACTGTGAGGGTTTAAAAAGTGGTTATTCAACATGAGGCATGATCCAATTGACATTTTGAATCATTTTTGGTACAGTCCAAAAAATCAATTTTCGGATGAAAAACGATGACTCCGGACCTGTCGAACGATCCCAAAATGGTCTATAATGATGAAATTTCAACATTTAATCTTTTGACTCTAAATGACTGTTGGATGTGAATTATGACTTTGTCAACTAGAATAAGTGTGTTTAAAGTCATTTCTGTGCCTGAAACGGGTCAAAATGGAAGCTTTTGAGTAAGCAAAACTCTGTAAAAATGACAATTTTGGTCACTGTGAGGGTTTAAAAAGTGGTTATTCAACATGAGGCATGATCCAATTGACATTTTGAATCATTTTTGATACAGTCCAAAAAATCTATTTTCGGATGAAAAACGATGACTCCGGACCTGTCGAACGATCCCAAAATGGTCTATAATGATGAAATTTCAACATTTAATCTTTTGACTCTAAATGACTGTTGGATGTGAATTATGACTTTGTCAACTAGAATAAGTGTGTTTAAAGTCATTTCTGTGCCTGAAACGGGTCAAAATGGAAGCTTTTGTGTAAGCAAAACTCTGTAAAAATGGCAATTTTGGTCACTGTGACGGTTTAAAAAGTGGTTATTCAACATGAGGCATGATCCAATTGACATTTTAAATCATTTTTGGTACAGTCCAAAAAATCAATTTTCGGATGAAAAACGAGGACTCCGGACCTGTCGAACGATCCCAAAATGGTCTATAATGATGAAATTTTAACATTTAATCTTTTGACTCTAAATTACTGTTGGATGTGAATTATGACTTTGTCAACTAAAATAAGTGTGTTTAAAGTCATTTCTGTGCCTGAAACGGGTCAAAATTGAAGCTTTTGAGTAAGCAAAACTCTGTAAAAATGGCAATTTTGGTCACTGTGAGGGTTTAAAAAGTGGTTATTCAACATGAGGCATGATCCAATTGACATTTTGAATCATTTTTGGTACAGTCCAAAAAATCATTTTTCGGATGAAAAACGATGACTCCGGACCTGTCGAACGATCCCAAAATGGTCTATAATGATGAAATTTTAACATTTAATCTTTTGACTCTAAATGACTGTTGGATGTGAATTATGACTTTGTCAACTAGAATAAGTGTGTTTAAAGTCATTTCTGTGCCTGAAACGGGTCAAAATGGAAGCTTTTGAGTAAGCAAAACTCTGTAAAAATGGCAATTTTGGTCACTGTGAGGGTTTAAAAAGTGGTTATTCAACATGAGGCATGATCCAATTGACATTTTGAATCATTTTTGGTACAGTCCAAAAAATCAATTTTCGGATGAAAAACGATGACTCCGGACCTGTCGAACGATCCCAAAATGGTCTATAATGATGAAATTTTAACATTTCATCTTTTGACTCTAAATTACTGTTGGATGTGAATTAGGACTTTGTCAACTAGAATAAGTGTGTTTAAAGTCATTTCTGTGCCTGAAACGGGTCAAAATGGAAGCTTTTGAGTAAGCGAAACTCTGTAAAAATGGCAATTTTGGTCACTGTGAGGGTTTAAAAAGTTGTTATTCAATATGAGGCATGATCCAATTGACATTTTGAATCATTTTTGGTACAGTCCAAAAAATCAATTTTCGGATGAAAAACGATGACTCTGGACCTGTCGAACGATCCCAAAATGGTCTATAATGATGAAATTTCAACATTTAATCTTTTGACTCTCAATTACTGTTGGATGTGAATTATGACTTTGTCAACTAGAATAAGTGTGTTTAAAGTCATTTCTGTGCCTGAAACGGGTCAAAATGGAAGCTTTTGAGTAAGCAAAAGTCTGTAAAAATGGCAATTTTGGTCACTGTGAGGGTTTAAAAAGTGGTTATTCAACATGAGGCATGATCCAATTGACATTTTGAATCATTTTTGGTACAGTCCAAAAAATCAATTTTCAGATGAAAAACGATGACTCCGGACCTGTCGAACGATCCCAAAATGGTCTATAATGATGAAATTTCAACATTTAATCTTTTGACTCTAAATGACTGTTGGATGTGAATTATGACTTTGTCAACCAAAGTAAGTGTGTTTAAAGTCATTTCTGTGCCTGAAACGGGTCAAAATTGAAGCTTTTGAGTAAGCAAAACTCTGTAAAAATGACAATTTTGGTCACTGTGAGGGTTTAAAAAGTGGTTATTCAACATGAGGCATGATCCAATTGACATTTTGAATCATTTTTGGTACAGTCCAAAAAATCAATTTTCGGATGAAAAACGATGACTCCGGACCTGTCGAACGATCCCAAAATGGTCTATAATGATGAAATTTCAACATTTAATCTTTTGACTCTAAATGACTGTTGGATGTGAATTATGACTTTGTCAACTAGAATAAGTGTGTTTAAAGTCATTTCTGTGCCTGAAACGGGTCAAAATGGAAGCTTTTGAGTAAGCAAAACTCTGTAAAAATGGCAATTTTGGTCACTGTGAGGGTTTAAAAAGTGGTTATTCAACATGAGGCATGATCCAATTGACATTTTGAATCATTTTTGGTACAGTCCAAAAAATCAATTTTCGGATGAAAAACGATGACTCCGGACCTGTCGAACGATCCCAAAATGGTCTATAATGATGAAATTTTAACATTTCATCTTTTGACTCTAAATTACTGTTGGATGTGAATTAGGACTTTGTCAACTAGAATAAGTGTGTTTAAAGTCATTTCTGTGCCTGAAACGGGTCAAAATGGAAGCTTTTGAGTAAGCGAAACTCTGTAAAAATGGCAATTTTGGTCACTGTGAGGGTTTAAAAAGTGGTTATTCAACATGAGGCATGATCCAATTGACATTTTGAATCATTTTTGGTACAGTCCAAAAAATCAATTTTCGGATGAAAAACGATGACTCCGGACCTGTCGAACGATCCCAAAATGGTCTATAATGATGAAATTTCAACATTTAATCTTTTGACTCTAAATGACTGTTGGATGTGAATTATGACTTTGTCAACTAGAATAAGTGTGTTTAAAGTCATTTCTGTGACTGAAACGGGTCAAAATGGAAGCTTTTGAGTAAGCAAAACTCTGTAAAAATGGCAATTTTGGTCACTGTGAGGGTTTAAAAAGTGGTTATTCAACATGAGGCATGATCCAATTGACATTTTGAATCATTTTTGGTACAGTCCAAAAAATCAATTTTCGGATGAAAAACGATGACTCCGGACCTGTCGAACGATCCCAAAATGGTCTATAATGATGAAATTTTAACATTTCATCTTTTGACTCTAAATTACTGTTGGATGTGAATTAGGACTTTGTCAACTAGAATAAGTGTGTTTAAAGTCATTTCTGTGCCTGAAACGGGTCAAAATGGAAGCTTTTGAGTAAGCGAAACTCTGTAAAAATGGCAATTTTGGTCACTGTGAGGGTTTAAAAAGTGGTTATTCAACATGAGGCATGATCCAATTGACATTTTGAATCATTTTTGGTACAGTCCAAAAAATCAATTTTCGGATGAAAAACGATGACTCCGGACCTGTCGAACGATCCCAAAATGGTCTATAATGATGAAATTTCAACATTTAATCTTTTGACTCTCAATTACTGTTGGATGTGAATTATGACTTTGTCAACTAGAATAAGTGTGTTTAAAGTCATTTCTGTGCCTGAAACGGGTCAAAATGGAAGCTTTTGAGTAAGCAAAAGTCTGTAAAAATGGCAATTTTGGTCACTGTGAGGGTTTAAAAAGTGGTTATTTAACATGAGGCATGATCCAATTGACATTTTGAATCATTTTTGGTACAGTGCAAAAAATCAATTTTCGGATGAAAAACGATGACTCCGGACCTGTCGAACGATCCCAAAATGGTCTATAATGATGAAATTTTAACATTTAATCTTTTGACTCTAAATTACTGTTGGATGTGAATTAGGACTTTGTCAACTAAAATAAGTGTGTTTAAAGTCATTTCTGTGCCTGAAACGGGTCAAAATTGAAGCTTTTGAGTAAGCAAAACTCTGTAAAAATGGCAATTTTGGTCACTGTGAGGGTTTAAAAAGTGGTTATTCAACATGAGGCATGATCCAATTGACATTTTGAATCATTTTTGGTACAGTCCAAAAAATCAATTTTCAGATGAAAAACGATGACTCCGGACCTGTCGAACGATCCCAAAATGGTCTATAATGATGAAATTTCAACATTTAATCTTTTGACTCTAAATGACTGTTGGATGTGAATTATGACTTTGTCAACTAGAATAAGTGTGTTTAAAGTCATTTCTGTGCCTGAAACGGGTCAAAATGGAAGCTTTTGAGTAAGCAAAACTCTGTAAAAATGGCAATTTTGGTCACTGTGAGGGTTTAAAAAGTGGTTATTCAACATGAGGCATGATCCAATTGACATTTTGAATCATTTTTGGTACAGTCCAAAAAATCAATTTTCGGATGAAAAACGATGACTCCGGACCTGTCGAACTATCCCAAAATGGTCTATAATGATGAAATTTTAACATTTCATCTTTTGACTCTAAATTACTGTTGGATGTGAATTAGGACTTTGTCAACTAGAATAAGTGTGTTTAAAGTCATTTCTGTGCCTGAAACGGGTCAAAATGGAAGCTTTTGAGTAAGCGAAACTCTGTAAAAATGGCAATTTTGGTCACTGTGAGGGTTTAAAAAGGGGTTATTCAACATGAGGCATGATCCAATTGACATTTTGAATCATTTTTGGTACAGTCCAAAAAATCAATTTTCGGATGAAAAACGATGACTCCAGACCTGTCGAACGATCCCAAAATGGTCTATAATGATGAAATTTTAACATTTAATCTTTTGACTCTAAATTACTGTTGGATGTGAATTAGGACTTTGTCAACTAAAATAAGTGTGTTTAAAGTCATTTCTGTGCCTGAAACGGGTCAAAATTGAAGCTTTTGAGTAAGCAAAACTCTGTAAAAATGGCAATTTTGGTCACTGTGAGGGTTTAAAAAGTGGTTATTCAACATGAGGCATGATCCAATTGACATTTTGAATCATTTTTGGTACAGTCCAAAAAATCAATTTTCGGATGAAAAACGATGACTCCGGACCTGTCGAACGATCCCAAAATGGTCTATAATGATGAAATTTCAACATTTAATCTTTTGACTCTAAATGACTGTTGGATGTGAATTATGACTTTGTCAACTAGAATAAGTGTGTTTAAAGTCATTTCTGTGCCTGAAACGGGTCAAAATGGAAGCTTTTGAGTAAGCAAAACTCTGTAAAAATGGCAATTTTGGTCACTGTGAGGGTTTAAAAAGTGGTTATTCAACATGAGGCATGATCCAATTGACATTTTGAATCATTTTTGATACAGTCCAAAAAATCTATTTTCGGATGAAAAACGATGACTCCGGACCTGTCGAACGATCCCAAAATGGTCTATAATGATGAAATTTCAACATTTAATCTTTTGACTCTAAATGACTGTTGGATGTGAATTATGACTTTGTCAACTAGAATAAGTGTGTTTAAAGTCATTTCTGTGCCTGAAACGGGTCAAAATGGAAGCTTTTGAGTAAGCAAAACTCTGTAAAAATGGCAATTTTGGTCACTGTGACGGTTTAAAAAGTGGTTATTCAACATGAGGCATGATCCAATTGACATTTTAAATCATTTTTGGTACAGTCCAAAAAATCAATTTTCGGATGAAAAACGAGGACTCCGGACCTGTCGAACGATCCCAAAATGGTCTATAATGATGAAATTTTAACATTTAATCTTTTGACTCTAAATTACTGTTGGATGTGAATTATGACTTTGTCAACTAAAATAAGTGTGTTTAAAGTCATTTCTGTGCCTGAAACGGGTCAAAATTGAAGCTTTTGAGTAAGCAAAACTCTGTAAAAATGGCAATTTTGGTCACTGTGAGGGTTTAAAAAGTGGTTATTCAACATGAGGCATGATCCAATTGACATTTTGAATCATTTTTGGTACAGTCCAAAAAATCATTTTTCGGATGAAAAACGATGACTCCGGACCTGTCGAACGATCCCAAAATGGTCTATAATGATGAAATTTTAACATTTAATCTTTTGACTCTAAATTACTGTTGGATGTGAATTAGGACTTTGTCAACTAAAATAAGTGTGTTTAAAGTCATTTCTGTGCCTGAAACGGCTCAAAATTGAAGCTTTTGAGTAAGCAAAACTCTGTAAAAATGGCAATTTTGGTCACTGTGAGGGTTTAAAAATTGGTTATTCAACATGAGGCATGATCCAATTGACATTTTGAATCATTTTTGGTACAGTCCAAAAAAATCAATTTTGGGATGAAAAACGATGACTCCGGACCTGTCGAACGATCCCAAAATGGTCTATAATGATGAAATTTCAACATTTAATCTTTTGACTCTCAATTACTGTTGGATGTAAATTATGACTTTGTCAACTAGAATAAGTTTGTTTAAAGTCATTTCTGTGCCTGAAACAGGTCAAAATGGAAGCTTTTGAGTAAGCAAAACTCTGTAAAAATGGCAATTTTGGTCACTGTGAGGGTTTAAAAAGTGGTTATTTAACATGAGGCATGATCCAATTGACATTTTGAATCATTTTTGGTACAGTCCAAAAAATCATTTTTCGGATGAAAAACGATGACTCCGGACCTGTCGAACGATCCCAAAATGGTCTATAATGATGAAATTTTAACATTTAATCTTTTGACTCTAAATTACTGTTGGATGTGAATTAGGACTTTGTCAACTAAAATAAGTGTGTTTAAAGTCATTTCTGTGCCTGAAACGGGTCAAAATTGAAGCTTTTGAGTAAGCAAAACTCTGTAAAAATGGCAATTTTGGTCACTGTGAGGGTTTAAAAAGTGGTTATTCAACATGAGGCATGATCCAATTGACATTTTGAATCATTTTTGGTACAGTCCAAAAAATCAATTTTCGGATGAAAAACGATGACTCCGGACCTGTCGAACGATCCCAAAATGGTCTATAATGATGAAATTTTAACATTTAATCTTTTGACTCTAAATGACTGTTGGATGTGAATTAGGACTTTGTCAACTAAAATAAGTGTGTTTAAAGTAATTTCTGTGCCTGAAACGGGTCAAAATGGAAGCTTTTGAGTAAGCAAAACTCTGTAAAAATGGCAATTTTGGTCACTTTGAGGGTTTAAAAAGTGGTTATTTAACATGAGGCATGATCCAATTGACATTTTGAATCATTTTTGGTACAGTCCAAAAAATCAATTTTCGGATGAAAAACGATGACTCCGGACCTGTCGAACGATCCCAAAATGGTCTATAATGATGAAATTTTAACATTTAATCTTTTGACTCTAAATGACTGTTGGATGTGAATTATGACTTTGTCAACTAGAATAAGTGTGTTTAAAGTCATTTCTGTGCCTGAAACGGGTCAAAATGGAAGCTTTTGAGTAAGCAAAACTCTGTAAAAATGGCAATTTTGGTCACTGTGAGGGTTTAAAAAGTGGTTATTCAACATGAGGCATGATCCAATTGACATTTTGAATCATTTTTGGTACAGTCCAAAAAATCAATTTTCGGATGAAAAACGATGACTCCGGACCTGTCGAACGATCCCAAAATGGTCTATAATGATGAAATTTTAACATTTCATCTTTTGACTCTAAATTACTGTTGGGTGTGAATTAGGACTTTGTCAACTAAAATAAGTGTGTTTAAAGTCATTTCTGTGCCTGAAACGGGTCAAAATTGAAGCTTTTGAGTAAGCAAAACTCTGTAAAAATGGCAATTTTGGTCACTGTGAGGGTTTAAAAAGTGGTTATTCAACATGAGGCATGATCCAATTGACATTTTGAATCATTTTTGGTACAGTCCAAAAAATCATTTTTCGGATGAAAAACGATGACTCCGGACCTGTCGAACGATCCCAAAATGGTCTATAATGATGAAATTTTAACATTTAATCTTTTGACTCTAAATTACTGTTGGATGTGAATTAGGACTTTGTCAACTAAAATAAGTGTGTTTAAAGTCATTTCTGTGCCTGAAACGGCTCAAAATTGAAGCTTTTGAGTAAGCAAAACTCTGTAAAAATGGCAATTTTTGTCACTGTGAGGGTTTAAAAATTGGTTATTCAACATGAGGCATGATCCAATTGACATTTTGAATCATTTTTGGTACAGTCCAAAAAAATCAATTTTGGGATGAAAAACGATGACTCCGGACCTGTCGAACGATCCCAAAATGGTCTATAATGATGAAATTTCAACATTTAATCTTTTGACTCTAAATTACTGTTGGATGTAAATTATGACTTTGTCAACTAGAATAAGTTTGTTTAAAGTCATTTCTGTGCCTGAAACAGGTCAAAATGGAAGCTTTTGAGTAAGCAAAACTCTGTAAAAATGGCAATTTTGGTCACTGTGAGGGTTTAAAAAGTGGTTATTTAACATGAGGCATGATCCAATTGACATTTTGAATCATTTTTGGTACAGTCCAAAAAATCATTTTTCGGATGAAAAACGATGACTCCGGACCTGTCGAACGATCCCAAAATGGTCTATAATGATGAAATTTTAACATTTAATCTTTTGACTCTAAATTACTGTTGGATGTGAATTAGGACTTTGTCAACTAAAATAAGTGTGTTTAAAGTCATTTCTGTGCCTGAAACGGGTCAAAATTGAAGCTTTTGAGTAAGCAAAACTCTGTAAAAATGGCAATTTTGGTCACTGTGAGGGTTTAAAAAGTGGTTATTCAACATGAGGCATGATCCAATTGACATTTTGAATCATTTTTGGTACAGTCCAAAAAATCAATTTTCGGATGAAAAACGATGACTCCGGACCTGTCGAACGATCCCAAAATGGTCTATAATGATGAAATTTTAACATTTAATCTTTTGACTCTAAATGACTGTTGGATGTGAATTAGGACTTTGTCAACTAAAATAAGTGTGTTTAAAGTAATTTCTGTGCCTGAAACGGGTCAAAATGGAAGCTTTTGAGTAAGCAAAACTCTGTAAAAATGGCAATTTTGGTCACTTTGAGGGTTTAAAAAGTGGTTATTTAACATGAGGCATGATCCAATTGACATTTTGAATCATTTTTGGTACAGTCCAAAAAATCAATTTTCGGATGAAAAACGATGACTCCGGACCTGTCGAACGATCCCAAAATGGTCTATAATGATGAAATTTTAACATTTAATCTTTTGACTCTAAATGACTGTTGGATGTGAATTATGACTTTGTCAACTAGAATAAGTGTGTTTAAAGTCATTTCTGTGCCTGAAACGGGTCAAAATGGAAGCTTTTGAGTAAGCAAAACTCTGTAAAAATGGCAATTTTGGTCACTGTGAGGGTTTAAAAAGTGGTTATTCAACATGAGGCATGATCCAATTGACATTTTGAATCATTTTTGGTACAGTCCAAAAAATCAATTTTCGGATGAAAAACGATGACTCCGGACCTGTCGAACGATCCCAAAATGGTCTATAATGATGAAATTTTAACATTTCATCTTTTGACTCTAAATTACTGTTGGGTGTGAATTAGGACTTTGTCAACTAGAATAAGTGTGTTTAAAGTCATTTCTGTGCCTGAAACGGGTCAAAATGGAAGCTTTTGAGTAAGCAAAACTCTGTAAAAATGGCAATTGTGGTCACTGTGAGGGTTTAAAAAGTGGTTATTCAACATGAGGCATGATCCACTTGACATTTTGAATCATTTTTGGTACAGTCCAAAAAATCATTTTTCGGATGAAAAACGATGACTCCGGACCTGTCGAACGATCCCAAAATGGTCTATAATGATGAAATTTTAACATTTAATCTTTTGACTCTAAATGACTGTTGGATGTGAATTATGACTTTGTCAACTAGAATAAGTGTGTTTAAAGTCATTTCTGTGCCTGAAACGGGTCAAAATGGAAGCTTTTGAGTAAGCAAAACTCTGTAAAAATGGCAATTTTGGTCACTGTGAGGGTTTAAAAAGTGGTTATTCAACATGAGGCATGATCCAATTGACATTTTGAATCATTTTTGGTACAGTCCAAAAAATCAATTTTCGGATGAAAAACGATGACTCCGGACCTGTCGAACGATCCCAAAATGGTCTATAATGATGAAATTTTACCATTTCATCTTTTGACTCTAAATGACTGTTGGATGTGAATTATGACTTTGTCAACTAGAATAAGTGTGTTTAAAGTCATTTCTGTGCCTGAAACGGGTCAAAATGGAAGCTTTTGAGTAAGCAAAACTCTGTAAAAATGGCAATTTTGGTCACTGTGAGGGTTTAAAAAGTGGTTATTCAACATGAGGCATGATCCAATTGACATTTTGAATCATTTTTGGTACAGTCCAAAAAATCAATTTTCGGATGAAAAACGATGACTCCGGACCTGTCGAACGATCCCAAAATGGTCTATAATGATGAAATTTTACCATTTCATCTTTTGACTCTAAATTACTGTTGGATGTGAATTAGGACTTTGTCAACTAGAATAAGTGTGTTTAAAGTCATTTCTGTGCCTGAAACGGGTCAAAATGGAAGCTTTTGAGTAAGCGAAACTCTGTAAAAATGGCAATTTTGGTCACTGTGAGGGTTTAAAAAGTGGTTATTCAACATGAGGCATGATCCAATTGACATTTTGAATCATTTTTGGTACAGTCCAAAAAATCAATTTTCGGATGAAAAACGATGACTCCGGACCTGTCGAACGATCCCAAAATGGTCTATAATGATGAAATTTCAACATTTAATCTTTTGACTCTCAATTACTGTTGGATGTGAATTATGACTTTGTCAACTAGAATAAGTGTGTTTAAAGTCATTTCTGTGCCTGAAACGGGTCAAAATGGAAGCTTTTGAGTAAGCAAAAGTCTGTAAAAATGGCAATTTTGGTCACTGTGAGGGTTTAAAAAGTGGTTATTCAACATGAGGCATGATCCAATTGACATTTTGAATCATTTTTGGTACAGTCCAAAAAATCATTTTTCGGATGAAAAACGATGACTCCGGACCTGTCGAACGATCCCAAAATGGTCTATAATGATGAAATTTTAACATTTAATCTTTTGACTCTAAATGACTGTTGGATGTGAATTATGACTTTGTCAACTAGAATAAGTGTGTTTAAAGTCATTTCTGTGCCTGAAACGGGTCAAAATGGAAGCTTTTGAGTAAGCAAAACTCTGTAAAAATGGCAATTTTGGTCACTGTGAGGGTTTAAAAAGTGGTTATTCAACATGAGGCATGATCCAATTGACATTTTGAATCATTTTTGGTACAGTCCAAAAAATCAATTTTCGGATGAAAAACGATGACTCCGGACCTGTCGAACGATCCCAAAATGGTCTATAATGATGAAATTTTAACATTTCATCTTTTGACTCTAAATTACTGTTGGATGTGAATTAGGACTTTGTCAACTAGAATAAGTGTGTTTAAAGTCATTTCTGTGCCTGAAACGGGTCAAAATGGAAGCTTTTGAGTAAGCGAAACTCTGTAAAAATGGCAATTTTGGTCACTGTGAGGGTTTAAAAAGTTGTTATTCAACATGAGGCATGATCCAATTGACATTTTGAATCATTTTTGGTACAGTCCAAAAAATCAATTTTCGGATGAAAAACGATGACTCCGGACCTGTCGAACGATCCCAAAATGGTCTATAATGATGAAATTTCAACATTTAATCTTTTGACTCTCAATTACTGTTGGATGTGAATTATGACTTTGTCAACTAGAATAAGTGTGTTTAAAGTCATTTCTGTGCCTGAAACGGGTCAAAATGGAAGCTTTTGAGTAAGCAAAAGTCTGTAAAAATGGCAATTTTGGTCACTGTGAGGGTTTAAAAAGTGGTTATTCAACATGAGGCATGATCCAATTGACATTTTGAATCATTTTTGGTACAGTCCAAAAAATCAATTTTCAGATGAAAAACGATGACTCCGGACCTGTCGAACGATCCCAAAATGGTCTATAATGATGAAATTTCAACATTTAATCTTTTGACTCTAAATGACTGTTGGATGTGAATTATGACTTTGTCAACCAAAGTAAGTGTGTTTAAAGTCATTTCTGTGCCTGAAACGGGTCAAAATTGAAGCTTTTGAGTAAGCAAAACTCTGTAAAAATGACAATTTTGGTCACTGTGAGGGTTTAAAAAGTGGTTATTCAACATGAGGCATGATCCAATTGACATTTTGAATCATTTTTGGTACAGTCCAAAAAATCAATTTTCGGATGAAAAACGATGACTCCGGACCTGTCGAACGATCCCAAAATGGTCTATAATGATGAAATTTCAACATTTAATCTTTTGACTCTAAATGACTGTTGGATGTGAATTATGACTTTGTCAACTAGAATAAGTGTGTTTAAAGTCATTTCTGTGCCTGAAACGGGTCAAAATGGAAGCTTTTGAGTAAGCAAAACTCTGTAAAAATTGCAATTTTGGTCACTGTGAGGGTTTAAAAAGTGGTTATTCAACATGAGGCATGATCCAATTGACATTTTGAATCATTTTTGGTACAGTCCAAAAAATCAATTTTCGGATGAAAAACGATGACTCCGGACCTGTCGAACGATCCCAAAATGGTCTATAATGATGAAATTTTAACATTTCATCTTTTGACTCTAAATTACTGTTGGATGTGAATTAGGACTTTGTCAACTAGAATAAGTGTGTTTAAAGTCATTTCTGTGCCTGAAACGGGTCAAAATGGAAGCTTTTGAGTAAGCGAAACTCTGTAAAAATGGCAATTTTGGTCACTGTGAGGGTTTAAAAAGTGGTTATTCAACATGAGGCATGATCCAATTGACATTTTGAATCATTTTTGGTACAGTCCAAAAAATCAATTTTCGGATGAAAAACGATGACTCCGGACCTGTCGAACGATCCCAAAATGGTCTATAATGATGAAATTTCAACATTTAATCTTTTGACTCTAAATGACTGTTGGATGTGAATTATGACTTTGTCAACTAGAATAAGTGTGTTTAAAGTCATTTCTGTGCCTGAAACGGGTCAAAATGGAAGCTTTTGAGTAAGCAAAACTCTGTAAAAATGGCAATTTTGGTCACTGTGAGGGTTTAAAAAGTGGTTATTCAACATGAGGCATGATCCAATTGACATTTTGAATCATTTTTGGTACAGTCCAAAAAATCAATTTTCGGATGAAAAACGATGACTCCGGACCTGTCGAACGATCCCAAAATGGTCTATAATGATGAAATTTTAACATTTCATCTTTTGACTCTAAATTACTGTTGGATGTGAATTAGGACTTTGTCAACTAGAATAAGTGTGTTTAAAGTCATTTCTGTGCCTGAAACGGGTCAAAATGGAAGCTTTTGAGTAAGCGAAACTCTGTAAAAATGGCAATTTTGGTCACTGTGAGGGTTTAAAAAGTGGTTATTCAACATGAGGCATGATCCAATTGACATTTTGAATCATTTTTGGTACAGTCCAAAAAATCAATTTTCGGATGAAAAACGATGACTCCGGACCTGTCGAACGATCCCAAAATGGTCTATAATGATGAAATTTCAACATTTAATCTTTTGACTCTAAATGACTGTTGGATGTGAATTATGACTTTGTCAACTAGAATAAGTGTGTTTAAAGTCATTTCTGTGCCTGAAACGGGTCAAAATGGAAGCTTTTGAGTAAGCAAAACTCTGTAAAAATGGCAATTTTGGTCACTGTGACGGTTTAAAAAGTGGTTATTCAACATGAGGCATGATCCAATTGACATTTTAAATCATTTTTGGTACAGTCCAAAAAATCAATTTTCGGATGAAAAACGAGGACTCCGGACCTGTCGAACGATCCCAAAATGGTCTATAATGATGAAATTTTAACATTTAATCTTTTGACTCTAAATTACTGTTGGATGTGAATTATGACTTTGTCAACTAAAATAAGTGTGTTTAAAGTCATTTCTGTGCCTGAAACGGGTCAAAATTGAAGCTTTTGAGTAAGCAAAACTCTGTAAAAATGGCAATTTTGGTCACTGTGAGGGTTTAAAAAGTGGTTATTCAACATGAGGCATGATCCAATTGACATTTTGAATCATTTTTGGTACAGTCCAAAAAATCATTTTTCGGATGAAAAACGATGACTCCGGACCTGTCGAACGATCCCAAAATGGTCTATAATGATGAAATTTTAACATTTAATCTTTTGACTCTAAATTACTGTTGGATGTGAATTAGGACTTTGTCAACTAAAATAAGTGTGTTTAAAGTCATTTCTGTGCCTGAAACGGCTCAAAATTGAAGCTTTTGAGTAAGCAAAACTCTGTAAAAATGGCAATTTTGGTCACTGTGAGGGTTTAAAAATTGGTTATTCAACATGAGGCATGATCCAATTGACATTTTGAATCATTTTTGGTACAGTCCAAAAAAATCAATTTTGGGATGAAAAACGATGACTCCGGACCTGTCGAACGATCCCAAAATGGTCTATAATGATGAAATTTCAACATTTAATCTTTTGACTCTCAATTACTGTTGGATGTAAATTATGACTTTGTCAACTAGAATAAGTTTGTTTAAAGTCATTTCTGTGCCTGAAACAGGTCAAAATGGAAGCTTTTGAGTAAGCAAAACTCTGTAAAAATGGCAATTTTGGTCACTGTGAGGGTTTAAAAAGTGGTTATTTAACATGAGGCATGATCCAATTGACATTTTGAATCATTTTTGGTACAGTCCAAAAAATCATTTTTCGGATGAAAAACGATGACTCCGGACCTGTCGAACGATCCCAAAATAGTCTATAATGATGAAATTTTAACATTTAATCTTTTGACTCTAAATTACTGTTGGATGTGAATTAGGACTTTGTCAACTAAAATAAGTGTGTTTAAAGTCATTTCTGTGCCTGAAACGGGTCAAAATTGAAGCTTTTGAGTAAGCAAAACTCTGTAAAAATGGCAATTTTGGTCACTGTGAGGGTTTAAAAAGTGGTTATTCAACATGAGGCATGATCCAATTGACATTTTGAATCATTTTTGGTACAGTCCAAAAAATCAATTTTCGGATGAAAAACGATGACTCCGGACCTGTCGAACGATCCCAAAATGGTCTATAATGATGAAATTTTAACATTTAATCTTTTGACTCTAAATGACTGTTGGATGTGAATTAGGACTTTGTCAACTAAAATAAGTGTGTTTAAAGTCATTTCTGTGCCTGAAACGGGTCAAAATGGAAGCTTTTGAGTAAGCAAAACTCTGTAAAAATGGCAATTTTGGTCACTGTGAGGGTTTAAAAAGTGGTTATTCAACATGAGGCATGATCCAATTGACATTTTGAATCATTTTTGGTACAGTCAAAAAAATCCATTTTCGGATGAAAAACGATGACTCCGGACCTGTCGAACGATCCCAAAATGGTCTATAATGATGAAATTTCAACATTTAATCTTTTGACTCTAAATGACTGTTGGATGTGAATTATGACTTTGTCAACTAGAATAAGTGTGTTTAAAGTCATTTCTGTGCCTGAAACGGGTCAAAATGGAAGCTTTTGAGTAAGCAAAAGTCTGTAAAAATGGCAATTTTGGTCACTGTGAGGGTTTAAAAAGTGGTTATTTAACATGAGGCATGATCCAATTGACATTTTGAATCATTTTTGGTACAGTGCAAAAAATCAATTTTCGGATGAAAAACGATGACTCCGGACCTGTCGAACGATCCCAAAATGGTCTATAATGATGAAATTTTAACATTTAATCTTTTGACTCTAAATTACTGTTGGATGTGAATTAGGACTTTGTCAACTAAAATAAGTGTGTTTAAAGTCATTTCTGTGCCTGAAATGGTCAAAATTGAAGCTTTTGAGTAAGCAAAACTCTGTAAAAATGGCAATTTTGGTCACTGTGAGGGTTTAAAAAGTGGTTATTCAACATGAGGCATGATCCAATTGACATTTTGAATCATTTTTGGTACAGTCCAAAAAATCAATTTTCAGATGAAAAACGATGACTCCGGACCTGTCGAACGATCCCAAAATGGTCTATAATGATGAAATTTCAACATTTAATCTTTTGACTCTAAATGACTGTTGGATGTGAATTATGACTTTGTCAACTAGAATAAGTGTGTTTAAAGTCATTTCTGTGCCTGAAACGGGTCAAAATGGAAGCTTTTGAGTAAGCAAAACTCTGTAAAAATGGCAATTTTGGTCACTGTGAGGGTTTAAAAAGTGGTTATTCAACATGAGGCATGATCCAATTGACATTTTGAATCATTTTTGGTACAGTCCAAAAAATCAATTTTCGGATGAAAAACGATGACTCCGGACCTGTCGAACGATCCCAAAATGGTCTATAATGATGAAATTTTAACATTTCATCTTTTGACTCTAAATTACTGTTGGATGTGAATTAGGACTTTGTCAACTAGAATAAGTGTGTTTAAAGTCATTTCTGTGCCTGAAACGGGTCAAAATGGAAGCTTTTAAGTAAGCGAAACTCTGTAAAAATGGCAATTTTGGTCACTGTGAGGGTTTAAAAAGTGGTTATTCAACATGAGGCATGATCCAATTGACATTTTGAATCATTTTTGGTACAGTCCAAAAAATCAATTTTCGGATGAAAAACGATGACTCCAGACCTGTCGAACGATCCCAAAATGGTCTATAATGATGAAATTTTAACATTTAATCTTTTGACTCTAAATTACTGTTGGATGTGAATTAGGACTTTGTCAACTAAAATAAGTGTGTTTAAAGTCATTTCTGTGCCTGAAACGGGTCAAAATTGAAGCTTTTGAGTAAGCAAAACTCTGTAAAAATGGCAATTTTGGTCACTGTGAGGGTTTAAAAAGTGGTTATTCAACATGAGGCATGATCCAATTGACATTTTGAATCATTTTTGGTACAGTCCAAAAAATCAATTTTCGGATGAAAAACGATGACTCCGGACCTGTCGAACGATCCCAAAATGGTCTATAATGATGAAATTTCAACATTTAATCTTTTGACTCTAAATGACTGTTGGATGTGAATTATGACTTTGTCAACTAGAATAAGTGTGTTTAAAGTCATTTCTGTGCCTGAAACGGGTCAAAATGGAAGCTTTTGAGTAAGCAAAACTCTGTAAAAATGGCAATTTTGGTCACTGTGAGGGTTTAAAAAGTGGTTATTCAACATGAGGCATGATCCAATTGACATTTTGAATCATTTTTGATACAGTCCAAAAAATCTATTTTCGGATGAAAAACGATGACTCCGGACCTGTCGAACGATCCCAAAATGGTCTATAATGATGAAATTTCAACATTTAATCTTTTGACTCTCAATTACTGTTGGATGTAAATTATGACTTTGTCAACTAGAATAAGTTTGTTTAAAGTCATTTCTGTGCCTGAAACAGGTCAAAATGGAAGCTTTTGAGTAAGCAAAACTCTGTAAAAATGGCAATTTTGGTCACTGTGAGGGTTTAAAAAGTGGTTATTTAACATGAGGCATGATCCAATTGACATTTTGAATCATTTTTGGTACAGTCCAAAGAATCATTTTTCGGATGAAAAACGATGACTCCGGACCTGTCGAACGATCCCAAAATGGTCTATAATGATGAAATTTTAACATTTAATCTTTTGACTCTAAATTATTGTTGGATGTGAATTAGGACTTTGTCAACTAAAATAAGTGTGTTTAAAGTCATTTCTGTGCCTGAAACGGGTCAAAATTGAAGCTTTTGAGTAAGCAAAACTCTGTAAAAATGGCAATTTTGGTCACTGTGAGGGTTTAAAAAGTGGTTATTCAACATGAGGCATGATCCAATTGACATTTTGAATCATTTTTGGTACAGTCCAAAAAATCAATTTTCGGATGAAAAACGATGACTCCGGACCTGTCGAACGATCCCAAAATGGTCTATAATGATGAAATTTTAACATTTAATCTTTTGACTCTAAATGACTGTTGGATGTGAATTAGGACTTTGTCAACTAAAATAAGTGTGTTTAAAGTAATTTCTGTGCCTGAAACGGGTCAAAATGGAAGCTTTTGAGTAAGCAAAACTCTGTAAAAATGGCAATTTTGGTCACTTTGAGGGTTTAAAAAGTGGTTATTTAACATGAGGCATGATCCAATTGACATTTTGAATCATTTTTGGTACAGTCCAAAAAATCAATTTTCGGATGAAAAACGATGACTCCGGACCTGTCGAACGATCCCAAAATGGTCTATAATGATGAAATTTTAACATTTAATCTTTTGACTCTAAATGACTGTTGGATGTGAATTATGACTTTGTCAACTAGAATAAGTGTGTTTAAAGTCATTTCTGTGCCTGAAACGGGTCAAAATGGAAGCTTTTGAGTAAGCAAAACTCTGTAAAAATGGCAATTTTGGTCACTGTGAGGGTTTAAAAAGTGGTTATTCAACATGAGGCATGATCCAATTGACATTTTGAATCATTTTTGGTACAGTCCAAAAAATCAATTTTCGGATGAAAAACGATGACTCCGGACCTGTCGAACTATCCCAAAATGGTCTATAATGATGAAATTTTAACATTTCATCTTTTGACTCTAAATTACTGTTGGATGTGAATTAGGACTTTGTCAACTAGAATAAGTGTGTTTAAAGTCATTTCTGTGCCTGAAACGGGTCAAAATGGAAGCTTTTGAGTAAGCAAAACTCTGTAAAAATGGCAATTTTGGTCACTGTGAGGGTTTAAAAAGTGGTTATTCAACATGAGGCATGATCCAATTGACATTTTGAATCATTTTTGGTACAGTCCAAAAAATCAATTTTCGGATGAAAAACGATGACTCCGGACCTGTCGAACGATCCCAAAATGGTCTATAATGATGAAATTTTAACATTTCATCTTTTGACTCTAAATTACTGTTGGGTGTGAATTAGGACTTTGTCAACTAGAATAAGTGTGTTTAAAGTCATTTCTGTGCCTGAAACGGGTCAAAATGGAAGCTTTTGAGTAAGCAAAACTCTGTAAAAATGGCAATTGTGGTCACTGTGAGGGTTTAAAAAGTGGTTATTCAACATGAGGCATGATCCACTTGACATTTTGAATCATTTTTGGTACAGTCCAAAAAATCATTTTTCGGATGAAAAACGATGACTCCGGACCTGTCGAACGATCCCAAAATGGTCTATAATGATGAAATTTTAACATTTAATCTTTTGACTCTAAATGACTGTTGGATGTGAATTATGACTTTGTCAACTAGAATAAGTGTGTTTAAAGTCATTTCTGTGCCTGAAACGGGTCAAAATGGAAGCTTTTGAGTAAGCAAAACTCTGTAAAAATGGCAATTTTGGTCACTGTGAGGGTTTAAAAAGTGGTTATTCAACATGAGGCATGATCCAATTGACATTTTGAATCATTTTTGGTACAGTCCAAAAAATCAATTTTCGGATGAAAAACGATGACTCCGGACCTGTCGAACGATCCCAAAATGGTCTATAATGATGAAATTTTACCATTTCATCTTTTGACTCTAAATTACTGTTGGATGTGAATTAGGACTTTGTCAACTAGAATAAGTGTGTTTAAAGTCATTTCTGTGCCTGAAACGGGTCAAAATGGAAGCTTTTGAGTAAGCGAAACTCTGTAAAAATGGCAATTTTGGTCACTGTGAGGGTTTAAAAAGTGGTTATTCAACATGAGGCATGATCCAATTGACATTTTGAATCATTTTTGGTACAGTCCAAAAAATCAATTTTCGGATGAAAAACGATGACTCCGGACCTGTCGAACGATCCCAAAATGGTCTATAATGATGAAATTTCAACATTTAATCTTTTGACTCTCAATTACTGTTGGATGTGAATTATGACTTTGTCAACTAGAATAAGTGTGTTTAAAGTCATTTCTGTGCCTGAAACGGGTCAAAATGGAAGCTTTTGAGTAAGCAAAAGTCTGTAAAAATGGCAATTTTGGTCACTGTGAGGGTTTAAAAAGTGGTTATTCAACATGAGGCATGATCCAATTGACATTTTGAATCATTTTTGGTACAGTCCAAAAAATCATTTTTCGGATGAAAAACGATGACTCCGGACCTGTCGAACGATCCCAAAATGGTCTATAATGATGAAATTTTAACATTTAATCTTTTGACTCTAAATGACTGTTGGATGTGAATTATGACTTTGTCAACTAGAATAAGTGTGTTTAAAGTCATTTCTGTGCCTGAAACGGGTCAAAATGGAAGCTTTTGAGTAAGCAAAACTCTGTAAAAATGGCAATTTTGGTCACTGTGAGGGTTTAAAAAGTGGTTATTCAACATGAGGCATGATCCAATTGACATTTTGAATCATTTTTGGTACAGTCCAAAAAATCAATTTTCGGATGAAAAACGATGACTCCGGACCTGTCGAACGATCCCAAAATGGTCTATAATGATGAAATTTTAACATTTCATCTTTTGACTCTAAATTACTGTTGGATGTGAATTAGGACTTTGTCAACTAGAATAAGTGTGTTTAAAGTCATTTCTGTGCCTGAAACGGGTCAAAATGGAAGCTTTTGAGTAAGCGAAACTCTGTAAAAATGGCAATTTTGGTCACTGTGAGGGTTTAAAAAGTTGTTATTCAACATGAGGCATGATCCAATTGACATTTTGAATCATTTTTGGTACAGTCCAAAAAATCAATTTTCGGATGAAAAACGATGACTCCGGACCTGTCGAACGATCCCAAAATGGTCTATAATGATGAAATTTCAACATTTAATCTTTTGACTCTCAATTACTGTTGGATGTGAATTATGACTTTGTCAACTAGAATAAGTGTGTTTAAAGTCATTTCTGTGCCTGAAACGGGTCAAAATGGAAGCTTTTGAGTAAGCAAAAGTCTGTAAAAATGGCAATTTTGGTCACTGTGAGGGTTTAAAAAGTGGTTATTCAACATGAGGCATGATCCAATTGACATTTTGAATCATTTTTGGTACAGTCCAAAAAATCAATTTTCAGATGAAAAACGATGACTCCGGACCTGTCGAACGATCCCAAAATGGTCTATAATGATGAAATTTCAACATTTAATCTTTTGACTCTAAATGACTGTTGGATGTGAATTATGACTTTGTCAACCAAAGTAAGTGTGTTTAAAGTCATTTCTGTGCCTGAAACGGGTCAAAATTGAAGCTTTTGAGTAAGCAAAACTCTGTAAAAATGACAATTTTGGTCACTGTGAGGGTTTAAAAAGTGGTTATTCAACATGAGGCATGATCCAATTGACATTTTGAATCATTTTTGGTACAGTCCAAAAAATCAATTTTCGGATGAAAAACGATGACTCCGGACCTGTCGAACGATCCCAAAATGGTCTATAATGATGAAATTTCAACATTTAATCTTTTGACTCTAAATGACTGTTGGATGTGAATTATGACTTTGTCAACTAGAATAAGTGTGTTTAAAGTCATTTCTGTGCCTGAAACGGGTCAAAATGGAAGCTTTTGAGTAAGCAAAACTCTGTAAAAATTGCAATTTTGGTCACTGTGAGGGTTTAAAAAGTGGTTATTCAACATGAGGCATGATCCAATTGACATTTTGAATCATTTTTGGTACAGTCCAAAAAATCAATTTTCGGATGAAAAACGATGACTCCGGACCTGTCGAACGATCCCAAAATGGTCTATAATGATGAAATTTTAACATTTCATCTTTTGACTCTAAATTACTGTTGGATGTGAATTAGGACTTTGTCAACTAGAATAAGTGTGTTTAAAGTCATTTCTGTGCCTGAAACGGGTCAAAATGGAAGCTTTTGAGTAAGCGAAACTCTGTAAAAATGGCAATTTTGGTCACTGTGAGGGTTTAAAAAGTGGTTATTCAACATGAGGCATGATCCAATTGACATTTTGAATCATTTTTGGTACAGTCCAAAAAATCAATTTTCGGATGAAAAACGATGACTCCGGACCTGTCGAACGATCCCAAAATGGTCTATAATGATGAAATTTCAACATTTAATCTTTTGACTCTAAATGACTGTTGGATGTGAATTATGACTTTGTCAACTAGAATAAGTGTGTTTAAAGTCATTTCTGTGCCTGAAACGGGTCAAAATGGAAGCTTTTGAGTAAGCAAAACTCTGTAAAAATGGCAATTTTGGTCACTGTGAGGGTTTAAAAAGTGGTTATTCAACATGAGGCATGATCCAATTGACATTTTGAATCATTTTTGGTACAGTCCAAAAAATCAATTTTCGGATGAAAAACGATGACTCCGGACCTGTCGAACGATCCCAAAATGGTCTATAATGATGAAATTTTAACATTTCATCTTTTGACTCTAAATTACTGTTGGATGTGAATTAGGACTTTGTCAACTAGAATAAGTGTGTTTAAAGTCATTTCTGTGCCTGAAACGGGTCAAAATGGAAGCTTTTGAGTAAGCGAAACTCTGTAAAAATGGCAATTTTGGTCACTGTGAGGGTTTAAAAAGTGGTTATTCAACATGAGGCATGATCCAATTGACATTTTGAATCATTTTTGGTACAGTCCAAAAAATCAATTTTCGGATGAAAAACGATGACTCCGGACCTGTCGAACGATCCCAAAATGGTCTATAATGATGAAATTTCAACATTTAATCTTTTGACTCTAAATGACTGTTGGATGTGAATTATGACTTTGTCAACTAGAATAAGTGTGTTTAAAGTCATTTCTGTGCCTGAAACGGGTCAAAATGGAAGCTTTTGAGTAAGCAAAACTCTGTAAAAATGGCAATTTTGGTCACTGTGACGGTTTAAAAAGTGGTTATTCAACATGAGGCATGATCCAATTGACATTTTAAATCATTTTTGGTACAGTCCAAAAAATCAATTTTCGGATGAAAAACGAGGACTCCGGACCTGTCGAACGATCCCAAAATGGTCTATAATGATGAAATTTTAACATTTAATCTTTTGACTCTAAATTACTGTTGGATGTGAATTATGACTTTGTCAACTAAAATAAGTGTGTTTAAAGTCATTTCTGTGCCTGAAACGGGTCAAAATTGAAGCTTTTGAGTAAGCAAAACTCTGTAAAAATGGCAATTTTGGTCACTGTGAGGGTTTAAAAAGTGGTTATTCAACATGAGGCATGATCCAATTGACATTTTGAATCATTTTTGGTACAGTCCAAAAAATCATTTTTCGGATGAAAAACGATGACTCCGGACCTGTCGAACGATCCCAAAATGGTCTATAATGATGAAATTTTAACATTTAATCTTTTGACTCTAAATTACTGTTGGATGTGAATTAGGACTTTGTCAACTAAAATAAGTGTGTTTAAAGTCATTTCTGTGCCTGAAACGGCTCAAAATTGAAGCTTTTGAGTAAGCAAAACTCTGTAAAAATGGCAATTTTGGTCACTGTGAGGGTTTAAAAAGTGGTTATTCAACATGAGGCATGATCCAATTGACATTTTGAATCATTTTTGGTACAGTCCAAAAAAATCAATTTTGGGATGAAAAACGATGACTCCGGACCTGTCGAACGATCCCAAAATGGTCTATAATGATGAAATTTCAACATTTAATCTTTTGACTCTCAATTACTGTTGGATGTAAATTATGACTTTGTCAACTAGAATAAGTTTGTTTAAAGTCATTTCTGTGCCTGAAACGGGTCAAAATGGAAGCTTTTGAGTAAGCAAAACTCTGTAAAAATGGCAATTTTGGTCACTGTGAGGGTTTAAAAAGTGGTTATTTAACATGAGGCATGATCCAATTGACATTTTGAATCATTTTTGGTACAGTCCAAAAAATCATTTTTCGGATGAAAAACGATGACTCCGGACCTGTCGAACGATCCCAAAATGGTCTATAATGATGAAATTTTAACATTTAATCTTTTGACTCTAAATGACTGTTGGATGTGAATTAGGACTTTGTCAACTAAAATAAGTGTGTTTAAAGTCATTTCTGTGCCTGAAACGGGTCAAAATGGAAGCTTTTGAGTAAGCAAAACTCTGTAAAAATGGCAATTTTGGTCACTGTGAGGGTTTAAAAAGTGGTTATTCAACATGAGGCATGATCCAATTGACATTTTGAATCATTTTTGGTACAGTCCAAAAAATCCATTTTCGGATGAAAAACGATGACTCCGGACCTGTCGAACGATCCCAAAATGGTCTATAATGATGAAATTTCAACATTTAATCTTTTGACTCTAAATGACTGTTGGATGTGAATTATGACTTTGTCAACTAGAATAAGTGTGTTTAAAGTCATTTCTGTGCCTGAAACGGGTCAAAATGGAAGCTTTTGAGTAAGCAAAACTCTGTAAAAATGGCAATTTTGGTCACTGTGAGGGTTTAAAAAGTGGTTATTCAACATGAGGCATGATCCAATTGACATTTTGAATCATTTTTGGTACAGTCCAAAAAATCAATTTTCGGATGAAAAACGATGACTCCGGACCTGTCGAACGATCCCAAAATGGTCTATAATGATGAAATTTTAACATTTCATCTTTTGACTCTAAATTACTGTTGGGTGTGAATTAGGACTTTGTCAACTAGAATAAGTGTGTTTAAAGTCATTTCTGTGCCTGAAACGGGTCAAAATGGAAGCTTTTGAGTAAGCAAAACTCTGTAAAAATGGCAATTGTGGTCACTGTGAGGGTTTAAAAAGTGGTTATTCAACATGAGGCATGATCCACTTGACATTTTGAATCATTTTTGGTACAGTCCAAAAAATCATTTTTCGGATGAAAAACGATGACTCCGGACCTGTCGAACGATCCCAAAATGGTCTATAATGATGAAATTTTAACATTTAATCTTTTGACTCTAAATGACTGTTGGATGTGAATTATGACTTTGTCAACTAGAATAAGTGTGTTTAAAGTCATTTCTGTGCCTGAAACGGGTCAAAATGGAAGCTTTTGAGTAAGCAAAACTCTGTAAAAATGGCAATTTTGGTCACTGTGAGGGTTTAAAAAGTGGTTATTCAACATGAGGCATGATCCAATTGACATTTTGAATCATTTTTGGTACAGTCCAAAAAATCAATTTTCGGATGAAAAACGATGACTCCGGACCTGTCGAACGATCCCAAAATGGTCTATAATGATGAAATTTTAACATTTCATCTTTTGACTCTCAATTACTGTTGGATGTGAATTATGACTTTGTCAACTAGAATAAGTGTGTTTAAAGTCATTTCTGTGCCTGAAACGGGTCAAAATGGAAGCTTTTGAGTAAGCAAAAGTCTGTAAAAATGGCAATTTTGGTCACTGTGAGGGTTTAAAAAGTGGTTATTTAACATGAGGCATGATCCAATTGACATTTTGAATCATTTTTGGTACAGTGCAAAAAATCAATTTTCGGATGAAAAACGATGACTCCGGACCTGTCGAACGATCCCAAAATGGTCTATAATGATGAAATTTTAACATTTAATCTTTTGACTCTAAATGACTGTTGGATGTGAATTAGGACTTTGTCAACTAAAATAAGTGTGTTTAAAGTCATTTCTGTGCCTGAAACGGGTCAAAATTGAAGCTTTTGAGTAAGCAAAACTCTGTAAAAATGGCAATTTTGGTCACTGTGAGGGTTTAAAAAGTGGTTATTCAACATGAGGCATGATCCAATTGACATTTTGAATCATTTTTGGTACAGTCCAAAAAATCAATTTTCGGATGAAAAACAATGACTCCGGACCTGTCGAACGATCCCAAAATGGTCTATAATGATGAAATTTCAACATTTAATCTTTTGACTCTAAATGACTGTTGGATGTGAATTATGACTTTGTCAACTAGAATAAGTGTGTTTAAAGTCATTTCTGTGCCTGAAACGGGTCAAAATGGAAGCTTTTGAGTAAGCAAAACTCTGTAAAAATTGCAATTTTGGTCACTGTGAGGGTTTAAAAAGTGGTTATTCAACATGAGGCATGATCCAATTGACATTTTGAATCATTTTTGGTACAGTCCAAAAAATCAATTTTCGGATGAAAAACGATGACTCCGGACCTGTCGAACGATCCCAAAATGGTCTATAATGATGAAATTTTAACATTTCATCTTTTGACTCTAAATTACTGTTGGATGTGAATTAGGACTTTGTCAACTAGAATAAGTGTGTTTAAAGTCATTTCTGTGCCTGAAACGGGTCAAAATGGAAGCTTTTGAGTAAGCGAAACTCTGTAAAAATGGCAATTTTGGTCACTGTGAGGGTTTAAAAAGTGGTTATTCAACATGAGGCATGATCCAATTGACATTTTGAATCATTTTTGGTACAGTCCAAAAAATCAATTTTCGGATGAAAAACGATGACTCCGGACCTGTCGAACGATCCCAAAATGGTCTATAATGATGAAATTTCAACATTTAATCTTTTGACTCTAAATGACTGTTGGATGTGAATTATGACTTTGTCAACTAGAATAAGTGTGTTTAAAGTCATTTCTGTGCCTGAAACGGGTCAAAATGGAAGCTTTTGAGTAAGCAAAACTCTGTAAAAATGGCAATTTTGGTCACTGTGAGGGTTTAAAAAGTGGTTATTCAACATGAGGCATGATCCAATTGACATTTTGAATCATTTTTGGTACAGTCCAAAAAATCAATTTTCGGATGAAAAACGATGACTCCGGACCTGTCGAACGATCCCAAAATGGTCTATAATGATGAAATTTTAACATTTCATCTTTTGACTCTAAATTACTGTTGGATGTGAATTAGGACTTTGTCAACTAGAATAAGTGTGTTTAAAGTCATTTCTGTGCCTGAAACGGGTCAAAATGGAAGCTTTTGAGTAAGCGAAACTCTGTAAAAATGGCAATTTTGGTCACTGTGAGGGTTTAAAAAGTGGTTATTCAACATGAGGCATGATCCAATTGACATTTTGAATCATTTTTGGTACAGTCCAAAAAATCAATTTTCGGATGAAAAACGATGACTCCGGACCTGTCGAACGATCCCAAAATGGTCTATAATGATGAAATTTCAACATTTAATCTTTTGACTCTAAATGACTGTTGGATGTGAATTATGACTTTGTCAACTAGAATAAGTGTGTTTAAAGTCATTTCTGTGCCTGAAACGGGTCAAAATGGAAGCTTTTGAGTAAGCAAAACTCTGTAAAAATGGCAATTTTGGTCACTGTGACGGTTTAAAAAGTGGTTATTCAACATGAGGCATGATCCAATTGACATTTTAAATCATTTTTGGTACAGTCCAAAAAATCAATTTTCGGATGAAAAACGAGGACTCCGGACCTGTCGAACGATCCCAAAATGGTCTATAATGATGAAATTTTAACATTTAATCTTTTGACTCTAAATTACTGTTGGATGTGAATTATGACTTTGTCAACTAAAATAAGTGTGTTTAAAGTCATTTCTGTGCCTGAAACGGGTCAAAATTGAAGCTTTTGAGTAAGCAAAACTCTGTAAAAATGGCAATTTTGGTCACTGTGAGGGTTTAAAAAGTGGTTATTCAACATGAGGCATGATCCAATTGACATTTTGAATCATTTTTGGTACAGTCCAAAAAATCATTTTTCGGATGAAAAACGATGACTCCGGACCTGTCGAACGATCCCAAAATGGTCTATAATGATGAAATTTTAACATTTAATCTTTTGACTCTAAATTACTGTTGGATGTGAATTAGGACTTTGTCAACTAAAATAAGTGTGTTTAAAGTCATTTCTGTGCCTGAAACGGCTCAAAATTGAAGCTTTTGAGTAAGCAAAACTCTGTAAAAATGGCAATTTTGGTCACTGTGAGGGTTTAAAAAGTGGTTATTCAACATGAGGCATGATCCAATTGACATTTTGAATCATTTTTGGTACAGTCCAAAAAAATCAATTTTGGGATGAAAAACGATGACTCCGGACCTGTCGAACGATCCCAAAATGGTCTATAATGATGAAATTTCAACATTTAATCTTTTGACTCTCAATTACTGTTGGATGTAAATTATGACTTTGTCAACTAGAATAAGTTTGTTTAAAGTCATTTCTGTGCCTGAAACGGGTCAAAATGGAAGCTTTTGAGTAAGCAAAACTCTGTAAAAATGGCAATTTTGGTCACTGTGAGGGTTTAAAAAGTGGTTATTTAACATGAGGCATGATCCAATTGACATTTTGAATCATTTTTGGTACAGTCCAAAAAATCATTTTTCGGATGAAAAACGATGACTCCGGACCTGTCGAACGATCCCAAAATGGTCTATAATGATGAAATTTTAACATTTAATCTTTTGACTCTAAATGACTGTTGGATGTGAATTAGGACTTTGTCAACTAAAATAAGTGTGTTTAAAGTCATTTCTGTGCCTGAAACGGGTCAAAATGGAAGCTTTTGAGTAAGCAAAACTCTGTAAAAATGGCAATTTTGGTCACTGTGAGGGTTTAAAAAGTGGTTATTCAACATGAGGCATGATCCAATTGACATTTTGAATCATTTTTGGTACAGTCCAAAAAATCCATTTTCGGATGAAAAACGATGACTCCGGACCTGGCGAACGATCCCAAAATGGTCTATAATGATGAAATTTCAACATTTAATCTTTTGACTCTAAATGACTGTTGGATGTGAATTATGACTTTGTCAACTAGAATAAGTGTGTTTAAAGTCATTTCTGTGCCTGAAACGGGTCAAAATGGAAGCTTTTGAGTAAGCAAAACTCTGTAAAAATGGCAATTTTGGTCACTGTGAGGGTTTAAAAAGTGGTTATTCAACATGAGGCATGATCCAATTGACATTTTGAATCATTTTTGGTACAGTCCAAAAAATCATTTTTCGGATGAAAAACGATGACTCCGGACCTGTCGAACGATCCCAAAATGGTCTATAATGATGAAATTTTAACATTTCATCTTTTGACTCTAAATTACTGTTGGGTGTGAATTAGGACTTTGTCAACTAGAATAAGTGTGTTTAAAGTCATTTCTGTGCCTGAAACGGGTCAAAATGGAAGCTTTTGAGTAAGCAAAACTCTGTAAAAATGGCAATTGTGGTCACTGTGAGGGTTTAAAAAGTGGTTATTCAACATGAGGCATGATCCACTTGACATTTTGAATCATTTTTGGTACAGTCCAAAAAATCATTTTTCGGATGAAAAACGATGACTCCGGACCTGTCGAACGATCCCAAAATGGTCTATAATGATGAAATTTTAACATTTAATCTTTTGACTCTAAATGACTGTTGGATGTGAATTATGACTTTGTCAACTAGAATAAGTGTGTTTAAAGTCATTTCTGTGCCTGAAACGGGTCAAAATGGAAGCTTTTGAGTAAGCAAAACTCTGTAAAAATGGCAATTTTGGTCACTGTGAGGGTTTAAAAAGTGGTTATTCAACATGAGGCATGATCCAATTGACATTTTGAATCATTTTTGGTACAGTCCAAAAAATCAATTTTCGGATGAAAAACGATGACTCCGGACCTGTCGAACGATCCCAAAATGGTCTATAATGATGAAATTTTAACATTTCATCTTTTGACTCTCAATTACTGTTGGATGTGAATTATGACTTTGTCAACTAGAATAAGTGTGTTTAAAGTCATTTCTGTGCCTGAAACGGGTCAAAATGGAAGCTTTTGAGTAAGCAAAAGTCTGTAAAAATGGCAATTTTGGTCACTGTGAGGGTTTAAAAAGTGGTTATTTAACATGAGGCATGATCCAATTGACATTTTGAATCATTTTTGGTACAGTGCAAAAAATCAATTTTCGGATGAAAAACGATGACTCCGGACCTGTCGAACGATCCCAAAATGGTCTATAATGATGAAATTTTAACATTTAATCTTTTGACTCTAAATGACTGTTGGATGTGAATTAGGACTTTGTCAACTAAAATAAGTGTGTTTAAAGTCATTTCTGTGCCTGAAACGGGTCAAAATTGAAGCTTTTGAGTAAGCAAAACTCTGTAAAAATGGCAATTTTGGTCACTGTGAGGGTTTAAAAAGTGGTTATTCAACATGAGGCATGATCCAATTGACATTTTGAATCATTTTTGGTACAGTCCAAAAAATCAATTTTCGGATGAAAAACAATGACTCCGGACCTGTCGAACGATCCCAAAATGGTCTATAATGATGAAATTTCAACATTTAATCTTTTGACTCTAAATGACTGTTGGATGTGAATTATGACTTTGTCAACTAGAATAAGTGTGTTTAAAGTCATTTCTGTGCCTGAAACGGGTCAAAATGGAAGCTTTTGAGTAAGCGAAACTCTGTAAAAATGGCAATTTTGGTCACTGTGAGGGTTTAAAAAGTGGTTATTCAACATGAGGCATGATCCAATTGACATTTTGAATCATTTTTGGTACAGTCCAAAAAATCAATTTTCGGATGAAAAACGATGACTCCAGACCTGTCGAACGATCCCAAAATGGTCTATAATGATGACATTTTAACATTTAATCTTTTGACTCTAAATTACTGTTGGATGTGAATTAGGACTTTGTCAACTAAAATAAGTGTGTTTAAAGTCATTTCTGTGCCTGAAACGGGTCAAAATTGAAGCTTTTGAGTAAGCAAAACTCTGTAAAAATGGCAATTTTGGTCACTGTGAGGGTTTAAAAAGTGGTTATTCAACATGAGGCATGATCCAATTGACATTTTGAATCATTTTTGGTACAGTCCAAAAAATCAATTTTCAGATGAAAAACGATGACTCCGGACCTGTCGAACGATCCCAAAATGGTCTATAATGATGAAATTTCAACATTTAATCTTTTGACTCTAAATGACTGTTGGATGTGAATTATGACTTTGTCAACTAGAATAAGTGTGTTTAAAGTCATTTCTGTGCCTGAAACGGGTCAAAATGGAAGCTTTTGAGTAAGCAAAACTCTGTAAAAATGGCAATTTTGGTCACTGTGAGGGTTTAAAAAGTGGTTATTCAACATGAGGCATGATCCAATTGACATTTTGAATCATTTTTGATACAGTCCAAAAAATCTATTTTCGGATGAAAAACGATGACTCCGGACCTGTCGAACGATCCCAAAATGGTCTATAATGATGAAATTTCAACATTTAATCTTTTGACTCTAAATGACTGTTGGATGTGAATTATGACTTTGTCAACTAGAATAAGTGTGTTTAAAGTCATTTCTGTGCCTGAAACGGGTCAAAATGGAAGCTTTTGGGTAAGCAAAACTCTGTAAAAATGGCAATTTTGGTCACTGTGACGGTTTAAAAAGTGGTTATTCAACATGAGGCATGATCCAATTGACATTTTAAATCATTTTTGGTACAGTCCAAAAAATCATTTTTCGGATGAAAAACGATGACTCCGGACCTGTCGAACGATCCCAAAATGGTCTATAATGATGAAATTTTAACATTTAATCTTTTGACTCTAAATTACTGTTGGATGTGAATTAGGACTTTGTCAACTAAAATAAGTGTGTTTAAAGTCATTTCTGTGCCTGAAACGGGTCAAAATTGAAGCTTTTGAGTAAGCAAAACTCTGTAAAAATGGCAATTTTGGTCACTGTGAGGGTTTAAAAAGTGGTTATTCAACATGAGGCATGATCCAATTGACATTTTGAATCATTTTTGGTACAGTCCAAAAAAATCAATTTTGGGATGAAAAACGATGACTCCGGACCTGTTGAACGATCCCAAAATGGTCTATAATGATGAAATTTCAACATTTAATCTTTTGACTCTCAATTACTGTTGGATGTAAATTATGACTTTGTCAACTAGAATAAGTTTGTTTAAAGTCATTTCTGTGCCTGAAACGGGTCAAAATGGAAGCTTTTGAGTAAGCAAAACTCTGTAAAAATGGCAATTTTGGTCACTGTGAGGGTTTAAAAAGTGGTTATTCAACATGAGGCATGATCCAATTGACATTTTGAATCATTTTTGGTACAGTCCAAAAAATCAATTTTCGGATGAAAAACGATGACTCCGGACCTGTCGAACGATCCCAAAATGGTCTATAATGATGACATTTTAACATTTAATCTTTTGACTCTAAATTACTGTTTGATGTGAATTAGGACTTTGTCAACTAAAATAAGTGTGTTTAAAGTCATTTCTGTGCCTGAAATTGGTCAAAATTGAAGCTTTTGAGTAAGCAAAACTCTGTAAAAATGGCAATTTTGGTCACTGTGAGGGTTTAAAAAGTGGTTATTCAACATGAGGCATGATCCAATTGACATTTTGAATCATTTTTGGTACAGTCCAAAAAATCAATTTTCGGATGAAAAACGATGACTCCGGACCTGTCGAACGATCCCAAAATGGTCAATAATGATGAAATTTTAACATTTAATCCTTTGACTCTAAATTACTGTTGGATGTGAATTAGGACTTTGTCAACTAAAATAAGTGTGTTTAAAGTCATTTCTGTGCCTGAAACGGCTCAAAATTGAAGCTTTTGAGTAAGCAAAACTCTGTAAAAATGGCAATTTTGGTCACTGTGAGGGTTTAAAAAGTGGTTATTCAACATGAGGCATGATCCAATTGACATTTTGAATCATTTTTGGTACAGTCCAAAAAAATCAATTTTGGGATGAAAAACGATGACTCCGGACCTGTTGAACGATCCCAAAATGGTCTATAATGATGAAATTTCAACATTTAATCTTTTGACTCTCAATTACTGTTGGATGTAAATTATGACTTTGTCAACTAGAATAAGTTTGTTTAAAGTCATTTCTGTGCCTGAAACGGGTCAAAATGGAAGCTTTTGAGTAAGCAAAACTCTGTAAAAATGGCAATTTTGGTCACTGTGAGGGTTTAAAAAGTGGTTATTTAACATGAGGCATGATCCAATTGACAT